>NW_022280276.1:72394-78054 GCF_004355925.1 Anarrhichthys ocellatus
GTACATATAACTATCTCATGTACATATAAATATCTCATGTACATATATATACTGTATATATATCTTGTGTATATACTCTCTTGTCTACATGGTAACAGTGCTTGCCGTTGTTTCGTGTCCTCTCTTTCCTTTATGGGCTGTAAACGTTATCACTGATTGTTCAGCTCTGATAAACTTTATTGACATTCTTCAGATTTATTTCCTCCAAACCAGAAACAAAACTGATGATCACAGCTCAACGCAGTACTTTCAATCTACTACTGTACTATTCATTTTGAGGTACTTCTATTTTAGTGTTTTCATTTCATGCTACTTTATACTTCTAATGCACTACTTCTCAGACGGAAATATTTTATATAATAATAATAATAAAAATACTTTATCTGCACAACATTTATCTGACAGCTTTTCAGATTAAGATTTTAGAAACAAAACAAATGAGTATCTTATAGAATATGATGCAGTACTTAAAGTAGTGCATAAAGTATCAAAAGTGTGTTGACAGCTTACAACATGAAGTAATACTATCCAATAATATAATAATGTATTATTAATAACAGAACACTCTGAAAGGAGTGTTTGTGAACAATGAATACATTTACTTTTGATTCTTCTAGTACATTTTGCTGATAATAATTTTTACTGTAGTAACATTTTGAATGCAGGAATTTTCCTTATGTTAGAGTATTTCTAGACTGTGGTATTTGTACTTTTACCTCAGTAAAGGACCTGAATACTTCTTCCACCACTGAATTAAATGTGACCCATTAAACTGAAGTAAAGGCTGTTGTAACTACAGCGACACTATTGACCCTGCTGCTAATAAAGGGAACAGATTCATATTTTATTGTTTGTCCTCACATTCCATTTTCACTTCAAAATGTACTGAACTCTCACCATTACTTCAAATTATTCTTTTGGGCATTTTTGTAAGAGACCAGGACTCCCTCATTTTGAATCAATAATACATTATTGTGCTTAAACTCAGAGACAAGATCATTTCATTTCACCAATTTTAAATTTGATGATATTTTAAAGACGGCGCTGCTATTCAAATTATAATTATGTCTCGATCTGAATGAATATATATCCCACAATGCTTTGCAGGTGTATTCTCAGAATCAATATCATGTTGTACTTATTTATATTATTACATCATCCAGAACTGAAGCACAACTAAAATGATGGAACTGGAACCCCGGAGGAGCCGTAACCTGATGCATAGTAACTAATCTTCCATTGTAACCGTCTTCTCGTTGTTTCAGAGACTCTCCTCGGTCGCCGGTCAGGATGTTCTGACTCCTCAGAGATTCCAAATATTGAGCTCCGTTCAGCGTCTTCATCCATCTGAACCTTCGTCTCCCTTCACAGCACCGCCTGCAACCATGGACAGCACCCCGAGGAACTGGGTCCTGAAACCTTTGGCCCCCCTGCTGCAACCCTCAGACCTGCGCACCATCGCCGGCCCAGCACGGAGCGAGTCCCCAGACCCGAACGATCCAGTCTTCAGCTCCGACAGCATCTCCGTCGCTCGTAGTCATTCCTCAGTGGTCGTCTCCTCACAGCAGGGTGACGGGTGCAGACACGTTGTAGTTCAGGCTCGGCAGGTCACCGTGTCGCAGGATGGAGGGAGCATCAGCGACGAGTGGCATCCCAGCAGCCCCAGTGACGCCAGAAGTCCCAGCAGCAGCTTGGGCTCTCACTGCGGTTTCTACTCCTTCGTGGAGGATCCGGCGAGTCCCGAGGCCGAGCTGAACGAAGCCTGGATGGTCTCACCGCAGCGGCAGACTCAGCTGGCGACCCTGAAGGAGGAGAAAGGATTCAAACTCCAGACCTACACCAGCAGCAGGAAGCCAGAGAGTCTTTTTGCAGAGAGCGATGGAGACTCACAGTACAAAGTGGATCTGAAGAACGGCAACGAAGTTGTCCAGGAGGAAGTGGAGAAGCAGCTTCGTAAGGAGATCATTCGCAGCCAAGCACCGAAGAAGAACCCAACATTCAAAGATCAGCTGAGTGCACTGGAGGATCTGGATCCGAGCAGATCTACGAACAAACTGATAGAAGGTTTCGGCGTGAGTTACAGTATCGACAGCTTCAGAACAGAACCTCTCTGCCCTGCAGAGACCGGGACCGTTGATGAGGAGCAGATCAACTTTAGCGCTGCCCGACAACAGTTCCTGAAGATGGAGCAGGACTGGCTGACTGCACTGTCCAGCCCTCTGAGGTCCTCGAGAACACATCTGAACGTGTCTCTGCAGCCAGATCCTGATGTGTCCTCATCAGAGCAGGTGGAAACATACGACAGCTTGGAGGTGAGCGAAGATGCAATAACTTTTATACCAACTGAAGAAGATGAGATCCACCCAGAGAGGAAGGTGACTGTGTGGCGGACTGAGGAGAGTCTCAGTTGGCAGAGCAGTGTGTTCAATGGCCTGGACTCCGGCCTCGAGGAGCTGACCGTGGAGGTGGGCGGCGGCTACACCAGTGATGAAGGCACGTTCTATGATGACACTCAGCGAGAGAACTGTAGCTGCAAGTCCACTAGCGACTGTGAGACCCCGATTGAAAGGGAGATCCGGTTGGTTCAGGAACGTGAGGAGAACCTACGACGCTCTCGAGGGCTGAAGCTCAGCGACAGGAGAGCAGAGATGGTCGAGATCAAAACCAAACGTTTGCAGTCGCCACTTACGCCTGTCAAAGCTAAAGAAAAGAACAGAGTGAGCTTCATCATCCAGCATGAGATCCAGAAAGAGAACCAGAGGAAGGAGGAGCCAGGGATCCTGGGACGATACAGTCCAGATCCTCCACAGGAGCTGGAGTTTGACCAACAAGACGAGGACAAGAGGACAGAAGAAAGCTCTCATTCTGAACCTGGAGATGCCGAAGTCTTCCCGTCGCCATGCTGTCCTCATCGACACCCCGAAGAAACCGAGTTGTACATCAGCAGAAAGAGTTCAGCTCCTTCTTCCGTCTCTGTGAGGGGCTCAGAGGTCCAGGATAAGAGAGGTTTCTGCCAAGATCAAACAACTTCTTCATCCCCCTACTTCTCCTCCCCAACACCGACACCTCGCCATGATACGACGGCGAGCACGCCTTGGTCCTGGAGGGAGACCCTGGAGTCCAATGGCCTGCAGTCAAGAGGAAAAGAAGCTCCAGATTTCATCGAGAAGGAGATCGAGGAGGCCCTGAGACGGGAACAGGAGCTGAGGGAGTCCAGAGAGCTGAGAGAGTCCAGAGAGCTGAGGGAGTCCAGAGAGCTGAGGGAGTCCAGGGAGCTGAGGGAGTCCAGGGAGCTGATGGAGTCCAGAGAGCTGAGGAAGTCCAGGGAGCTGAGGGAGTCCAGGGAGCTGATGGAGTCCAGGGAGCTGATGGAGTCCAGAGAGCTGATGGAGTCCAGAGAGCTGAGGGAGTCCAGGGTGGAAACTGATGGACAGTTCTTCTCTCCAGCTCCTCTGTTGGAACAGGCAACCAAAGTGGCAGTCTGTCAGTTCTACCCACCTGTGAATGCAGGTATGTAATCTTTATCAAGGCTGGATTACCATCTAGAAAACTAGGCATCTGCACCAGGGGCCCAAGGCCCCTGGTGCAGATGCCCCCTAACCCTAACCCTTATTTCTGTGAAAATGGACCTGCAGACAGCTCTGTTATCACATCTGCTTTTATTTTTGTCAAAGTTCCTGAGTGTCTGGCTGCAGTTTCTCTGACGGCCACCAGATGCTGCTGTGAGCAAACTCTGACTGTAAATGATGTGAAAACTTCAAATTGCTCACAAAGTCAGTTCTCTCACTCAGTTTGATGGAGGATTTTCACAAAAAAAGTTCCTTTAAGAAGATATTTAGTCTCGTTGGGTCTTGATTGACGCAGTGAAACTACAATGATACATGAACTTTGACATCAATACAAACTTTCTCTGCAGGTTGATTTTCGAAGGAATTATCTTAAACAAACGGCAGCCTGAAAGGACACTTCAGCATAAACAGTATGTTTAGAGAATAAAGTAAAACCTGAATGGTGTCTGGTGTGGATGCAGCTGTTTGTCACTTTGCTGGAGAGATTAAGTTACTTAATGAGGGAACAACCAAAGTCCAGCAGCTTCAGGTGGTTTAGCTGCAGTTTGTGTAAATCAGTAACTAGTAAACCAGTTTCCAACCACAGTCACGAATCAGACTGAGACACCTGAGAATCACTCGGAAAGTACAGGACCAGTAACGTCCATACAGGACTAGTAACGTGTCTACAGGACCAGTAACGTCCATGCAGAACCAGTAACGTGCATGCTGAACCAGTAACGCCCATACAGGATCAGTAACGTCCTTACAGGACCAGTAATGTGCATACAGGACCAGTAACGTACTTACAGGACCAGTAACGTGCATGCTGAACCACTAACGTCCATACAGGATCAGTAACTTCCATAGAGAACCAGTAACGTCCTTACAGGACCAGTAACGTCCATACAGGATCAGTAACTTCCATAGAGAACCAGTAACGTCCTTACAGGACCAGTAACGTCCATACAGGATCAGTAACTTCCATAGAGAACCAGTAACGTCCTTACATGATCAGTTACATGAATGCAGGTCCAGTAACATCTATATAGGACCAGTAACTTCCATACAGGACCAGTAACGTGCATGCAGAACCAGTAACGTCCATACAGGACCAGTAACGTTAATGCAGGACCAGTAATGTCCATGCAGGACCAGTAACTTTCATACAGGTCCAGTAACCTCTATACAGGACCAGTAACATCCATGCAGGACCAGTAACCTCTATACAGGACCAGTAACTTCCAAGCATGACCAGTAAAGTCCATGCAAAACCAGTTAAAACCAGGCAGGACCAGTTCAGTCCATGCAGGACCAGTAACATTCATACAAGACCAGTAATGTCAATTGAATTAAATTAAATTTATTTTGTATAGCCACAAATCACAAATCCTTTAAAATTCTTTAAAATCTGTACACATATGACATCCTCTTACCTTTGACCCTCACATCAGAACAGAGGAGGATCCTCATCCTCATCATCATCCTCATCCTCATCATCCTCTATCAGGATGAAGTGTGATGTCATGTGTACAGAATGGACACCACAGCAGAGTTACAACACATTCAATGCATATGACAGAAATGATTCATATAATGAGTAGTAAGTAGAATAATGATGGAAACATTATGAAGACTAATAACAGTAGAAGTGGATATCGTTGAATAATAATGATAACAAAAGCAGTAATGGTATCGGTAATAGTAACAGTAATGTGACTAATAATAATGATGATAGTAGCCGTGTGTGTCATTAGGACCAGGGTCCAGATAAAACCAGGATCCATGTAAACCTGTGAAGAGAGAAAACACCACAAAGACTCTGAGGAAGAAGCAAAGTCAGTAATGAGACATGAATTCATACAGAAGGAGAGAGAGAAGAGGAGCTCAGTGTATCCTAGGAAGTCCTCTAGTAGTCTAGGTCTATAGCAGCTTATCTAGGGGCTGGTCCAAGGCAGACCTGAGCCAGTCCTGACTATAAACCTGAACCAGCCCTAACTATAAACCTGAACCAGCCCTAACTATAAACCTGAGCCAGCCCCAACTATAAACCTGAGCCAGCCCCAACTATAAACCTGAGCCAGTCCTAACTATAAACCTGAACCAGCCCCA
>NW_022280276.1:78064-87436 GCF_004355925.1 Anarrhichthys ocellatus
AGCCAGTCCTAACTATAAACCTGAACCAGCCCCAACTATAAACCTGAGCCAGCCCCGACTATAAACCTGAGCCAGGTATTCTGGGCCTAATAGAGTAACTTCACTTTAGTCTGAGTTTAACATCAGGAAGTTGCAGTTCATCCAGGTTTTTAAGTCCTTAAGACTGCTTGAAGTTTAGCAAGCTGGTTGGTTTCATCTTGATCGATAGATATAACTGACTATCAACATCACAGTGTGCCACATACAGTGTCATTGATGATGTTCTTCCTGTTGTGTTACAGATCATCCCGTCAGTGTGTCCTCTCCGTCTCCTCGTCCGTCCGTCCGTCTCCCCTCCATCTCCTTCATCACGGGTCAGCCCTGGTCCTCCTCACTCCCCCCCTCTTCTTCCTCTCCCCCTTGCTCCTCCTCCCCCCTCCCCCCCCCCTTTTCTTCCCCCGTGGTGGTCCGGTCAGCCCCCCCTCTTGTCAAAGGTCTGACAGAGACACTGCTGCAGGGCTTCAAGGAGAGACGAGTCAGAGTGAAGCTGGAGGAGAGTGTGGTGAGTCATCGATATGTCCTGGCTCTTATTTTGAAGGTTTAAAATGTTTGTAGAGGCCGTAAGACACAAGCTCTTATTTTGAAGGTTTAAAATGTTTGTAGAGGCTCTAAGACACGAGCTCTTATTTTGAAGGTTAAAATGTTTGTAGAGGCTCTAAGACACAAGGTCTTATTTTGAAGGTTAAAATGTTTGTAGAGGCTCTGAGAGACAAGGTCTTATTTTGAAGGTTAAAATGTTTGTAGAGGCTCTAAGACACAAGGTCTTATTTTGAAGGTTAATATGTTTGTAGAGGCTCTAAGACACAAGCTGTTATTTTGAAGGATGTAAAAACACGTCATCTCTTCTGTGTTTTTCTTTTTTCAGTACGCAGGAATTCAGCCGGTCGACGACGTGAATAATGAGGTACAGACTTAATTTACCTTCGTACTGCAGGTTAACCTAACCGGCTGCTAACCGGCGGCTAACCGGACATCTTTTTCTTATTTGTCTTTTGTCTCATTTTCTTTCTGTTTCGTCTGTTTTCAGGTTGTTGAGTCAACTCGAGTCAATCGACATAAAAACCAACGCGCTCTGCGCTGGGAGGCCGGAGTGTTCTCCAATCAGGAAGACCAGTGAGACCAGGACCAGGACTAGGACCAGGACCTGCTGACATAGTGACTCCTCTGGTTCGTCTCTTCACTAACAGGACTTTTCTCAGACTTTCTCCTTCATCTTTTAAACTAGAACGCTCTAAAGAAAAGGCTGCTCCTGATTGGTCCCTTCTCCTCGTCCAATCAGCTGGACGGAGGTGATGTGTCTGATTCATATAAGAAATTAAGGGTGAAAGTTTGTTTGATCTCATGATTTTAAACTGATGCATCTAAAAATGACACAAAGAATAAAAAACATTTTTCAAACAGTCCGTCTGTTAAGATGTCAAAATAAGAGATTTGGGGGAAATTAATTTTAAATACCAGAAACGTTCTCCAAGGGAATTCTATTTGTGAAATTAAAGAAAAATCAGAAAACATCTCCTGAAAAAAAGTTAAAGTTAAGAAATGTAAAATGATTATTGTTCAAATACTACGAATCAAAAGTACTTCAACACATTCCATTAAAACAGTTCAAAGACGTTTCTTCTTGAATCTAAAGAAGCAGCTGCTGACCAATAAAGAAGATTAATTTAAGGATTCCATCTTAAAATCTGAAATACTGAATTATGAATAAATGAGACAAAAATATAACATTTTATTAATCAATAACAGAAAAGAACAAGAGACACGAAACTAATATTTACTGAATACAACCAAAATAAAAGATATAAAACCATGAACACACACACACACACATACACACACATACACATACACATTAACACACGCACACATTCACACACACACATACACACACACACATACACATTAACACACGCACACATTCACACACACACACACACATACACATTCACACTAACACGCACACCTTCACACACACACATACACACATTTTCTGGTTTCTGTAGCCATGGCAACACACTGGATCGCCTCCAGGAAATAAAGAGGGTGGATATGTGTGTGTGTGTGTGTTTGAGCTCTTATCTCTACATCAGCCATCAACACTGTTGCCATGGAAACTGCATAATGAGCCTGATGGTGCAGGACATAAGGCAGCGAGTGTGTGTGTGTGTGTGTGTGTGTGTGTGTGTGTGTGTAAAATCAAACATCTTCATGTTTCAGTTCAGTTTGATTTTCATCAACAAGACTAAACTTCTCGTTAAATCTTAGAAGTGTTTGTTTGTGTTTGTTTGAGGTCAGTTGTGTGTTTATAACATCATATAGTTTTTAAACGGAGATTGTTGCATCATGGGTTGTTTGTAACTTAAATGTTGCTAAACTAGTGAGTTTAATCCGGTTTAACCTGCAGGAGGTTTTTAGAGCTCCCATTTTAGAGGAAATAAAACTTTACAGCAGAAAAACACTGAATAATCCGTCAAGAAGTTGAGAATCTCTGCTGTCATAATATATAATATAATAACATAATGACGAGGATCTCAAATATCTATCATGAAAGTCCTGAAAGATACAAGTTTATTTTTATTACTTCAGATTCAGAACATCCGTCTCGTGCAAACGGGAGGAAAATGTAAAGATATGGATTGTATCTGTAATCTGTTATTTTGATAGGTTTGTTTACATCTAGTTTTCTTATGTCTTTATTTTGATGCATTCAGTGTTGTTAGAGTTTTGTACCTTTTGATTTATTTGTATGCTTGTATTTATATTTGATGAAATATTTTCCTATAGTCAGAATCAAAACATGTTGATTTACAGAAATGTAGAATAAAACGGTCTGTTGATATTAAATGTGTTCCCAACAAAAGGAAGAAGTGCCTGTAGGGAGCTCCACTCAGAGGAAATTGACGACATGACAACATTCAAAGTTCAAAACAATCCGGAGACCAGAGAGTCAACAAAAAGTAATTTAATGTAGAGAATTAAAAAACGTCCGTTTCCTTCTGAGCACTGACCTTGTCACAAAAACCATCATGCAGCTGCTGAAAAGGATCCTAAATTTGAACTGGGTCAGTTCAAGTTCACAGCTGAGGCTTTATTGAAGAATTTTATTAAAGTGTCCTCTGGAGACTGAGAGGGAAATCTCCCGCTGTCTGCCTGAATCTGAACATCTCAAAAGTCTTTAATCTCTCAACTCTAATTGGTTGGTTTAACCAGACGCCCCGCGGGATCCAGAACTCCAGCAAACTCAAATCATAAAGAAACCGAAGGCAGAAAAGACTCTAAAGATCTTTAAACTGAACGATTAGATAGGAAATTAAAAAGCTGATGAACATCAACTCCACTTCTACTGTTAATCATCTCAGGAGACCTTTGATTATTTTACCTCCTTTTCTACAGAAACCCTGAAGTACAAATATAAGTAATTCACATTGTTGTGAGCACAGTCCTGCTCTCCTGCCCCCCCCCCCCCCCCCACCCCACATGCAGCTCATTCACTCATCAGCCGCACTCCACAGATACCATTCACCTCTATTTGGTCCACATCATCGCTTGATTAATGTGGTTGCTTTTGCATGGTACTTCCAACTGCTATTTGGACTCAGGAGATACTTACTGGTACGCAGGAGATACTAACTGGTGCGCAGGAGATACTAACTGGTACACAGGAGATACTAACTGGTGCGCAGGAGATACTGGTACGCAGGAGATACTAACTGGTATGCAGGAGATACTTACTGGTACGCAGGAGATACTAACTGGTGAGCAGGAGATATTTACTTGTATGCAGGAGATACTTACTGGTACGCAGGAGATACTAACTGGTACGCAGGAGATACTTACTGGTACGCAGGACATACTTACTGGTATGCAGGAGATACTAACTGGTACGCAGGAGATACTAACTGGTGTGCAGGAGATATTTACTGGTGTGCAGGAGATATTTACTTGTACGCAGGAGATACTTACTTGTACGCAGGAGATACTAACTGGTGCGCAGGAGATATTTACTGGTGCGCAGGAGATATTTACTTGTACGCAGGAGATACTAACTTGTACGCAGGAGATACTTGTACCTGCTGAAATTAAATACATGTACTAGTACATCACTTACCTTAATTATACATTTTTTCTGAAACGGTGAATTTTTACTGAGAAACAACCAAAATGAATGATTTAAAAAAGAAATGAATAAACCACTTAAACTATTTTTGATCAAGAATAACTTTTAATTTTGAACTTTCATCATAACGAGCATGCAGCATCCATCCTTCAGGCTTATTTTCACACATTAAACTCTTTTTATAGCAGCAGTTATTTTTACTTTTTAAGGTTCAAGTTAAATGAACATTCATGTTTTTACATTCAGATGGAAATGAAGAGAAATCCTGAAAAAAGGACAAACGTCTGATTTAAAATCAAACTGTGGACACATGCAACGACACACGGACACATTTACAGTATTGGCTTATCAATATTACATATTGACAGATAAACTGATTGAGTTTGAGATGTACAGTGTCTTTAATAAAATATTTCTCTTGTTCTTCATTATAGAGCCACTGAGGAGAAAACAATCCGTTAACTACAACAGAATAAGAACATATTCTGTAATATTACTACTTTTCCTTCAAAATATTACACTTTTATCCGTAATAAATACACACTTTCAGATTCACACACAAAAACTCTGAACAGACTTACAGCCTCGACCAATCAGAGTAGCACACAAACAAACAAACATGCTGAGAATCACTATAGCAACCAAGCCATCACAACAGGGACGACAACACTCTGGTAATATACAATCAAGATGGCCACCACAGTCTGTTTGTCTTCAAGTATCGCAGCTCGGTCAGCGCACCTCAACGTCTGACACCCAAAGCATTATGGGTAGTATGAGATAGTTCACACAGCGGGGTGTGTGTGTGGGGGGGATAAGTCAAACAAACAGGAAACCGCTGTTTATTTCCTGTCAAACTAAAAGTAAAAGTTGGTCACATGACTCATAGTTACACCAACCACACTCATCAAACTAACTCTGTGCTTTTATTGCCTAAACCGAACTTCCTGTGAAGACTGAAGTTTATCTTGAAAAGACACTCTGCATGTAACGAGCGTCGTCACCTGAAGCTCAGCATCACTGACAGAGCTGCGTTATTTGACACGTTGGTGTGAGAATGTGTCGGTAGAGACGTCAGCGAATCACGTCTCTACAGAAAACAGACACAGGCCTTCCCCTCGGAGGAGGCGGGGTCTGAGACAGGAAGTGGGTGCTGGACTGTTGGATGGTGGTGCAGCAGCAGGAGGATCTCATCACTGCAGGTTTGTTCAGGTTTCTTGCAAGTTTGTGCTTCCAGAATTAATCCTTAAAATCGGCTCTGAACTGCAGATTATTCACAGAATGAGTTACCATGGAATCCTTCCAGCTTCCTGTTCGGTGGCTCAACACTGTGGACGTTCGACTCTAAAGATGAAGGAGATAAAGTCTCTGCAGGATCAGTGAACCAGACCAAAGGGTTCTGGTCTTCAGGCAGAAGAAGGTTTTGTTTAATGACCTGAGATCTTTTGCCACGTTTTTATATACAAACATAAATGAAACAACATCTTCGTACATTATGTGCATCCATCTATTCTAGTGGAAGGTAACAGACCAGCGCCCCCTGTGGCTGTTTTAATATTCTGACCATTAGATCACAATCAGAAACTCTCATTCAAACTGAACCGTCAGTACAACAAGTAGGTCAAACGATGGGAGCCTCAATGTAAACACAATATTTTTGTATTATTTAGATTAAGAAAACAATATGTTTTATTACATGATGATTATGACGTAACAACCTTGACTCCTAAATGTGTTACTTTTGGGAGGCGTATCATGATCACATGAATACTTCCTGGACGAGAACCAAGCATCACATTTTGGTCCTGATAGCTGTCGGATCGGAGGAACCCGGATACAGCGAACACGAGCAGAACAGCAGAGCAAGTTCTTAAGTCTGGAGAAGCGTTATGTAACATTATATCATCAACTGATATAGTTCAACTTTGGTCACCAGCTGGGAACAACCTGGACCGTTCTGACCACTGATGGACTGGAGAAGAGTTTCCTCTTCTTATTCATTTGCCCACAAAATAATCCACAACCGCTCCACCACCTGCATGTAATCCCTGCATGGACTCGGCTCCAGCACCACCTAAATCATGAGAATGGGCGACTTATGGTGCTTCTGATAGACAACGATCTCAGGTGTCGACGATGGTCAGAGCCAAGTCAAGATGATATATGGTTTTTAAATTCTTATTATTATTAATATAACATTAATATTAGGCCAGGCCCCAGCCACACTCTAAATATATCTTATAACTTTCAAAGCTTTGAGCTTTATTTCAAACACTGACTGTAAACAACAACAAATTGTTAACCACAAAATATTGCACATAAACTAAGCCATTCAGATTTTTTGTCAAAATGCAATTAAATAACTAAATGTCATAAATGAATTCTGTCTTATTTGGTAATGAAATGGAGAAACTGTGAATCGACCCCAGATTATATGACATGACCATGACTCCAGAGATTAAAATCTATCACCAAATCTGTTTTGTACCATCAGATGAACATCTGCAGACTGTGACCATCACCTCCTCCATCCATCACACTTCCTCCGTCCATTACAAAGACCTTCATCCATCCATTACACCCCCTCCGTCCATTACAAAGACCTTCATCCATCCATTACACTTCCTCCGTCCATTACAAAGACCTTCATCCATCCATTACGCTTCCTCCGTCCATTACAAAGACCTTCATCCATCCATTACACTTCCTCCGTCGGTTACAAAGACCTTCATCCATCCATTACACTTCCATAACTGAAACAGAATCCAGACTTCAATAAGACCAGAACTCTACTGCCAGGGTTCTCACATCACTTCCACCCAACAGCATCATTATTCATGTAGGTTTGCTGGATTTTTGTTTGTAAAGTGGGTTCCGTGAAAGGCTTTTAACATTTTGAATAATTACTCAAAAAGAACTACTGGACAAGTAAAGGCTGATACTGCAGGAGTGTTAACACATTAAATACGTCTTTTATGTCGAGAGAAGACTGTCCAGAGGGTTGAGCCACCGAGCATCAAACCTGACCCTTCTGGATGGAAACTTTCATCTCTTACAGCTAAAACCTTCCATCACATGAAGCCCAAGAAATGCATAGCAACACGGTCCAAACTGCTGTCCAGGGTCTGTGCTGTTGGTGACCAGTTTCAAAATAAGGCTTTTTATTTTTAAAAGGTAAGAGACTAATCCTTGAACCTTCGTCCCTGCAAACTCTTATAATAGTTCTCCTGTTCAGTCTGGTTACGAATCTCTCGATCCAACAGAACTAGCGCTGTCTTGCGTCTCATGGCCATCTCCCTGCGCTGAGCGTCTGCTGCCGTCTCCATCTGTGGGTGAGTTAAGGTCGTATCGTGGCCGACTGCGGTGCATGGCGAGGCAGATCGGTGGGGCCGAAAACTGCTGCCACGGGCGGCAGAGTCTCCTCGGTTCAGGCTGTTGAGGTCATAGGTGTCTCGAGGGTCGCCCCCATTGGACGCCCCCCCCCACTCCCACGGGTTACCGTTACCTGCGAGGGGCGGGGCTTGAAGAGGGGGTTGGGCTTGAACGACAGGATGGTGGGGGGCGTGTGCATCCACAGTGATGATACCCAAGCCCTCCCGCTGCTGCTCAGAGGGGGGGCGGTAGTGCGGAGAGTCTGCGGTGGAGGAGGTGCCAGAACAGGTGGAGGTGGTCTCAGAGGACTTCTCCCCTGAGGAGGAGGGGAGGAGGCCCTGCTGCTTCGACATGGCAATGACCTGCATGAGTCGTGGCTGGTTTGAGGAGCCACGGCCTGAACCCTCCCCGCTGGCCTTCTCTCTGATGGCAAGCCACTTAGCCCGGGTCAGGGCGCTCTTTGGGGACACCGGTGGGGGTCCAGCTTCAGGAATCTGCGGCGGTCTGGGAGTCGCCACAGCTTTGGCACCCCCTGGAGGCGGAGTGGGGTTACGGCTAGAGGCTGCCCTCCCAGAATGCACTGCGGTCTGGTATATGGGGACCTGAGACCCCCCGTCGTCTGTCCCTACAGAGCCCACCTCGGATCCATCCTCGCTGAACTCATGCTCCGTCTCGTCCCGGATGCTCAGACCTCTCATCTCCATTGACTTCTGCTTCCACTCTGTCACCAGCTGCTGCGAGCGCATCGGGTCCATGGGAACCTGCACGGCCTTCAGACGCCGCTGCACCGGCTGGACCGGCTGCACCGGCTGCACCTGTTCCTCTGGTCCCGAGTTAGCCCCCAGCACCCCATTAACATTCATGCTAGCCCTTGGCAGCGTGTTGCTAAAGGTCAACATGGTCTCCTTTCCCATTGGACTGCGAGGAGCCAGCAGCTCCACGTCCACGCTGGCCCTCTTCAAGCTACCCATGGAGGACTTCTCCCTCTGCAGGGGCCCCAGTCCCTCCAGCCGATCCATGGGGGCCGGAGCTGCCGCTATCTCGTCGTTGCTCTCCGAGGCAGAGGCGGGGCCCTTGTTGTAGACGGACTCGTGTCCTCGCTCAGTCAGCGCTCGCAGAGGGTCCTCCTTCGGCCGCGGGGGAGGTGGGGTCAGAGTGATGTCATCAGAGGACTTGAAGTTGGCCACAGCGTGAAATGCCTGAAGAAGAAAATCATCTTTAAATATAGACTGAAAATCTATTAATGATCACTATTATCATTATCATTATTGTTATTATTGTTGTTATCATTCTCATTATCGTTATTGTTATCGTTATTATCATTATCGTTATTATCATTATCATTATCGTTGTCGTTATTGTTATTATCATTATCGTTATCATTATCGTTATCGTTATTATCATTATCGTTATTATCATTATCATTATCGTTATTATCATTATCGTCATCGTTAGTTATTATTGTTATTATCATTATCATTATTGTTATTATCATTATCATTATCGTTATTGTTATCCTTATCGTTATTATCATTATCGTTATCATTATTGTTATTATCATTATCGTTATCATTATTATCATTATCGTTATTATCATTATCGTTATCGTTATTATCATTATCGTTATCGTTATTATCATTATCGTTATCGTTATTATCATTATCGTTATTATCATTATCGTTATTGTCATTATCGTCATTGTTATTATCGTTATTGTTTTTATCATTATCGTTATCGTCATTATCGTTGTCGTTATTATCATTATTGTTATTATTATTAGCATTATCGTTATTATCGTTATCATTATCGTCATTGTTATTATCGTTATCGTTATTATCATTATT
>NW_022280276.1:87446-109109 GCF_004355925.1 Anarrhichthys ocellatus
TTATTATCGTTATCGTTGTTATCATTATCGTTGTTATCATTATCGTTATTATCGTTATTATCATTATCGTTATCGTTATCGTCATTATCGTTATCGTCATTATCATTATAGTTATCGTTATTATCATTATTGTTATTATTATTATCATTATCGTTATTATCATTATCGTTATCGTTATCGTTATTATCGTTATCGTTATTATCGTTATCGTCATTAGCGTTATTATCGTTATCGTTATTATCGTTATCGTTATTATCGTTATCGTTATCGTCATTATCATTATTATCGTTATCGTTATTATCATTATTGTTATTATCATTATTATTGTTATTGTTAATATTCAGTGTCTGAAACATGATGAAGAGTTCACACTTTTGGTTTTATTCTGAAGCAGTCGTCATGGCAACAGAAACACACAGCTGGACTGTTTGATCTGTTTCCTCCTCGAGTGTTTAAAGGCGTCTCACCTGGTTAGTGTTTAAACATGTTTCTTTTCATGATGTCTCACCAGGTAAGCGGCAACGAAGGCTCCGATGAGGAAGCCCACATAGACGTCTATGGGATGACTGCGATGCTGAGTGATCTGAGTCAGACCCGTCAGCACCGCCGTGATGGAGAACGCAAACACTAAGACAGGCTTCAGCAGCTTGGTGCTGTCAGAGATGGTCGAGTTAAAATACATCTGAAACACAAGAATCATAAATGTATGTATAAATATATATATACATTAGTGCTGGGCAACGATTACATTTTTTAATCATGATTAATCGCATGATTTTCTGTTATGCGCAAAGTTCAATAATAAATTCAAAAGTAGTGTATTGCTCACTATTATTTTGAAAGTACTGCTATATGAACAAAAGGTCAATAACATTTGGTTTGTAAACACTTTAAACACATCAGGTTCTTGTTAGCAGCAGTATTCCCTTTACACAGCAGCAGTTATAACACAGTTATAATGATTCTGATCATAGATATTCAGCCGGTGTTCATAACTTTATCTTCATGTGTGGAAGAGATGATATTTAAATATACTTCTTCAAAACTGAAACCTATCTACGTCATGTTTTTATGTTTGTTAAATTCTCAGTAGTGATACTAAATGATGCTTATTATACATATTACAAACAAAACACTTTAAAAACTCTAAAACAATAATTAAAATGAATCATTTATGTTTGTGGTATTGTGGTCAGACACATATGCAACACTGATTACCGTAATATGTGTGGTATTTGTTATAAATGTACGTTGGTACATAGAGGATGATAAGAAGCTGTACATGGAGGGACTTAGGACCCAGGGGACTGTAGGTGAAGCATGGAACCTGTAGTCTGTAGCGTGGCAGTAACCTGCATGAGGAAGTTATGCTAATAAAGAGTTGAGTTAAGAGCAGTTTGTTCTCTCGTGCTTATATGTTCATTTAAAAACACCACAATATGTCTTTTGATATTGTCACGATTCTGTAATGAGACGTGTCACCCGGGGGGGGGGGGGGGGGGGCGGGGGGGTGGCAGCAGCAGGAAGAGAAGAAGAGGTGCCACGCACACAAACACAGCTGTTCACCGCTCGCTGCCCGGTTCTTGTGTTAACAATGTCCGCTTAATAATAATTAAAAAACTGCGTTAATGCGCGATAAAATAATTGTCGGCGTTAATTAATTAATGCGTTAACTTTCCCAGCCCTAATATATGTGGATGTAGCTTGTTTGTGTTCATCTCTTCGCATCATTTTAAATAAAGTTGTGTTGGTTTGAACAAAGATGAGTCATACTCACAGAAACGTAAACAGCAGCAAAGGCAGAGAGAGTTGCATGCTGGGAAGGGAACGTCTTCCTGTGAAAACAACAGAAGGAGCGGAACGTTGAATCAACATCACGTTAATCACTGAACGCGACCTGAACAGATAACTCACCTGGCAGCCATGATGGCGTGCTGGTCGTGACCCGAGCAGATGTCTTTAGTGATGTAAGCGTTTCTGTCACAGGACACGCCCACATGAGTGTAGTTTGGTTTACAGACGGTGAGGAAGAACGGAGCATGGTAACCTGTCGACAGCTGGATGATGTCAGTGACCAGAGCCGTCGCACACAGACCAAACACATGCACACCTGCAGAGAGACAGACAGGTGTGAGGACTGAACACCTGTAGAGAGACAGACAGGTGTGAGGACTGAACACCTGCAGAGAGACAGAAAGGTGTGAGAACTGCAGAGAGACAGACAGGTGTGAGGACTGAAGAGAGACAGACAGGTGTGAGGACTGAACATCTGGAGAGAGACAGACAGGTGTGAGGACTGCAGAGAGACCGACAGGTGTGAGGACTGAACACCTGTAGACAGACAGACAGGTGTGAGGACTGCAGGTGCAGCTGAAGGTGTAACTGCAGGTGTATTCGTGGTTGTAGTCAGCGTCGTACCTACGAAGCGCACCGTCCTCCTCAGGAAGGAGTTGAAGTTGCAGCCTCCTGCGTTGATGCTTCCTTCAGGTCGACGGAGCTTCAGTCTGGACTGTAGACAGTAGATCAGACCTTCAACCAGCATGATCTGATGCACAAAACAAACACACCCTCAGTACCTTCAACCAGCATGATCTGATGCACAAAACAAACACACCCTCAGTACCTTCAACCAGCACGATCTGATGCACAAAACAAACACACCCTGAGCTCTGGCTTCAGGTCTGGGACACATTCTGAGACCTGAGACCCACCAAAACACAACAGGGCCATAAAAGACCTGATGAGACCAGATACCATGTGGATCAGGTCCTAGGTCAGGTTTTGGTTTCAGTCTTATCTTCACACTGGATGTGTGTGTGTGTGTGTTACCGAGGCAGCCGGTCCGGCAAAGGCGAGGCTGAGCAGCATCAGCAGAGGGATCAGCTCGTCTCCTCCGTCCACGTACGGCATGCTGAGGTCTCTGTCGTGGCAGCGGAACCCAACCTGAGCCGGCTGAACCACATCGGTGAGCTCCAGGAAGTACAGAGACACCATAGAAGAAGCCACGATGGGCAGCTGCAACCACATCAAACATTCAGACCTTTACCCTCGCCCACATCCATCGTTTCCTTTAACTCCGCCCCCCAGAACATCCACATCCAACATTTCCTTTAACCCCGCCCCCCAGAACATCCACATCCATCATTTCCTTTAACCACGCCCCCCAGAACATCCACATCCATCGTTTCCTTTAATCCCACCCCCCAGAACATCCACATCCATCGTTTCATTTAACCCCGCCCCCCAGAACGTCCACATACATCGTTTCATTTAACCCCGCCCCATCATCATCATCATCATCATCGTCGTCATTCTCACCTCCACAAAGTAGAAACATGGCAGCAGAGTCAAACTGTCCTTTGGAGGTTTCTTCTTCATCTTCTCAGAGTTCATCATCATCCTGATGGAGCTGCAACACACACACACACACACACACACACACACACACACTGTATGTATATATATATATATTAGTGCTGGGCAAGTTAACGCGTTATTATTACGTTAACGCATTAATTAATTAATGCCGACAATTATATTATCGAGCGTTAACGCATTTATTTATTTATTATTAAGCCACATTTTTAACACAAGAACCAGGCAGCAAGCAGTGAACAGCTGTGTTCGTGTGGCGTCACTTCCTTCTCCCCCCCCCGGGTCCAGAACCCCTCCTACACTCCTTCACCGTCCTTCACTCTTGTCTCACACACACACACACGCGAGCGCCATCGTCTCGTTACAGATCAAACGTGACTGTTGTGAAGTGGAGCTTCTCGTGAGGAAGACACGTCTTGTTTGAACGGAACACTTTACTGTCTGAAATGCAGTGTTACAGTGTTACAGTGAACACAACGCACTCTTGCACCCGACATGTGGTTTTCTACGTTTCATCAATATTGTTAACGTCAAGAACACGTACCATTCTACTTCCTGTCTCTTCAAAGTAAAAGCACTTCCTTTTCATACTCTTCACAATAAAAGTAAATCATGCAATCAAAAAATTTACAACAGTGACAATATTAAAATACATATTGTCGAGTTTAAGTGTTTTGTTTGTAATATGTATAATAAGCATCATTTAGTTATCGCTACTGAGAATTTAACAAACATAAAAACATGACGTAGATAGGTTTGCAGTTTTCAAGGTGTATATTTAAATATCATCTCTTACACACATGAAGATAAAGTTATGAACACCGGCTGAATATCTATGATCAGAATCATTATAACTGTGTTATAACTGCTGCTGTGTAAAGGGAATACTGCTGCTAACAACAACCTGATGTGTTTAAAGTGTTTACAAACCAAATGTTATTGACCTTTTGTTCATATAGCAGTACTTTCAAAATAAAAGTGCGCAATACACTACTTTTGAATTCATTATTGAACTTTGCCATAACAATGAGATTAATCGCGATTAAAAATATTAATCGTTGCCCAGCACTAATATATATACACATATATGTATATACAGGACTAACTAACATTGAGAGACCACAGGGACAATCTGCAGGAGCAACTTGTGCAAATGTCTCATTGATGTCTCATTGGTGTCTCGTCGGTGTCTCACTGGTGTCTCATTGGTGTCTCACTGGTGTCTCATTGGTGTCTCGTCGGTGTCTCACTGGTGTCTCATTGGTGTCTCGTTGGTGTCTCACTGGTGTCTCATTGATGTCTCACTGGTGTCTCGTTGGTGTCTCACTGATGTCTCGTTGATGTCTCACTGGTGTCTCGTTGGTGTCTCACTGATGTCTCGTTGATGTCTCACTGGTGTCTCGTTTCTGTCTCGTTGGTATCTCATTGGTGTCTCACTCCTGTCTCATTGGTGTATCGTTGGTGTCTCACTGGTGTTTTCATCCTCTTCCTCAGATGTCGAGTATCTTGTTGACACCTGAACATCAAACTCTGCTTCATCTCCTGCTGCCAATTAATATTCAACCAATCAGAGCACAGACAGACAGACAGATGGACAGACAGACAGATAGGTGGACAGACAGGTGGGCGGGCAGACAGACGGACGGACAGACAGGTAAACAGTCCCTGCAGCCTGAAGGACTGCAGACATGATCCGGCTCGGTGGTAAATCCCGATTTATTGTCTAACGGCTCGGATGCAGCTTCAGTTAATCTGCTGCTCCGCAGAACACACACACACACACACACACACACACACGCACACGTAATACACGCACGCACTCAAACACGTTCACAGACGCACGCGCTCAGTAGAAACAGTAGAAATCGGTCGGTCTCACCTCAGGCCATCGATCCGTCTTGATTCGGATCACGTTTCGTCTTCCAGCAGCAGAACCGGACCCGCTGACGAGCCGTGACACCGGACACACCTGCCTGCTAGTCTCGGGTTACAGCGGCTCGGTTCTGGTTCCGATGGTCCCGATGCAGGATCCGTTCTCCCTGAAATAACGCGGATCTGGAACCGCTTTCTGTTTGCTGGCGGAGATCTGCTGCTGCTGCACGATGCGTGTGTGCGAGTGTGTGTATTATATATGTGTCAGTGTATGTGTGTATTGTGTGTGAGTGTGTGTATGGCAGGTGATCAGTGCCTCCAGGTTCCGAGCCACAGACGTGAGGATTTGTTCTCCTTTAAAGCAGCTCTAATATCTGATTTTAATATTCTTAATACACATAGTATATATATATATCTTTGATCTTTATGAATGGATGAAAGGAAGTTCTTGTCCTCTGAGACTCGTGAAGTATTTTTACACAAACACACTGAAGATCAAATTTTAAATATGTAAAAATGTCTGTTATTGAAGTGGTTGTTCATGAAGCTCAACTCTCTCTTCATGAATGGACCCAGACCAGGTCCAGATCAGATCCAGTCCTGAGGATCCAGAAGAGAACTCTGGTCCTCTCCGTAACGTTATCTTAATAAACTCTTGTTCCCGTTTAAACTATGACGTCATCAGAACCAACATGGCACCTGTAACAGGAACATCTTCATGACGTGTTGAGTATCACAATAAAGTGTCTCAATGTTTTAAAGTTTAATTCTGAAACGTTTATTTATTTTCGAAAGAAATTCAACTTAAATACTTTGACTCGAAAACATTGATCGTTTTGAATTTTCCAGTTTAAAAGACAATAAATAAACATCAGGAAGAAAACAAGCTTTTATTTTGACAGTTTTATTACAAAGTCAAATACAAAACAAACTTTATTTACAGGTTAATTTGGAGAGGAACGTGATAGGTGATGCGTTCAGGTGAGCGTTGCAGGAATCTTCCTCCACAGACCTCCACACAGACAGTTCTTGATCCAGCGCTGCTCCCACTGCTTCATGGCATTCGTCTTGTTTGGAGAACGAAGCATCGTCACGCAGCCGCACCTGAACACATCACAGCCATTCAACATGTTTAACCTGAACACATCACAGACATTTAACATGTTTAATCTTTAAAAGGTACCTGAACACATCACACATAACATTTACAGCTCTAAACCTGCAGATCTAGAGCTGTAAATGTTGTGTGTGATGTGTTCAGGTTCCTTTAAAGGTACTCCTGTTTCCTAGAACACCTGAAGCTGAAGCTGATGAAACAGGTGAATGTGCTATGACATCACTTCCTGTGGACTCACCTGGTGCAGGCCTTGCTCTCCTCAGTGGGACAGACGCCCATATGGACACAACGCAGGTTATCCATCTTCTGAGAGCCGAGACTCCTACACACACACACACACACACACACACACACACACACACACACAGATGAATTAGATGTGTTCTGTTTACTTGTACATGTGATATCTCAGTGTGTTGAACCAGCAGCCCCTCAGAGAGTCCAGGTCCAGGTGTGTTACCTGGTGAAGACCTCCATCGGGGCAGTAGAACCTGCTCCGGGAAGAGACGAGGCTTTTCCAAACTGCAGCCTCAGCGGGTGTTTACCCTGCAGCTTGACGATGACGCCATCATTAACTGGGAGCCAGTCCATACTGGGAACCAGCAGCTGACTGGGCAGCAGGCAGCACTCATCGATCAGAGTCTCATCAGGGTCCTGGGGGGGTCCGTCGTCCCGGGCTGAGAAACAGAGAATCAGTCAGTGAACAAGGTGACTTAACATGTTGTAACATCAATAACATGTGACCCGTAGAGTCTTTAAATGATCAATAACATGATCAATAACTTAATCAATAACACGAGTCTTTAAGTGATTGGTTCTGATCAATAACATGATCAGTAGAGTCTTTAAGTGATCGGTTCTGATCAATAACACGATCAGTAGAGTCGTTAAGTGATCAAAAACATGATCAATAACATGATCAGTAGAGTCTTGAAATGATTGGTTCTGATCAATAACATGATCAGTAGAGTCTTTAAGTGATCAACATGATCAATAACATGATCAGTAGAGTCGTTAAGTGATCAATAACATGATCAATAACATGATCAGTAGAGTCTTTAAGTGATCAACATGATCAATAACATGATCAGTAGAGTCGTTAAGTGATCAATAACATGATCAATAACATGATCAGTAGAGTCTTTCAGTGATCAACAACATGATCAATAACATGATCAATAACAAGTCTTACAGCAGAGCCACAGCTTGGTGAGCAGTCTGAAGATCAGCTGCATGCTGTCCTGGTTGTCTGAGGTCGCTGTAAACGTTGGAAGACATCCTGGTTTCAGAAGACCCCAGATCCTGATCATCACCAACATCTCCCTCAGAAGACCCAGTGAGGATCCGTCTCTCATGAAGCCGAAACCAGGCCGGACCAGGGAGCCCTGTGGGGGTAGAGAACACAGATCAGGTCTGTGGTCTTACTCTTCTTATGAGGACCACACCAGAGAACACAGATCAGGTTTGTGGTCTTACTCTTCTTATGAGGACCACAATGGAAACAAGCGTTTAACTTTAGTGGGTTTGTCCATTAAGGTCAGATATATTTTCTTGGGTTCTAGTGTTCTCTGTGGATTCTTGGGTTCCAGTTTTGTCTGTGGTACCTTGGGTTCTAGTCTTGTCTTGTTTCTTGGGTTCTAGTCCTGTCTGTGGTTTCTAGTCTTGTCTGGTTTTTTTGGTTCTAGTCCTCTCTGTGGTTTCTTTGGTTCTAGTCAACTCTGTGGTTTCTTTGGTTCTAGTTCTCTCTGTGGTTTCTTGGGTTCTAGTCCTCAATGTGGTTTCTTGGATTCTAGTCCTCTCTGTGGTTTCTTGGGTTCTAGTCTTGTCTGTGGTTTCTAGTCCTCTCTGTGGTGTCTTGGGTTCTAGTCCTCTGTGGTATCTTGGGTTCTAGTCCTCTCTGTAGTTTCTTGGGTTCTAGTCTCGTCTGTGGTGTCTAGTCCTCTCTGTAGTTTCTTGGGTTCTAGTCTCGTCTGTGGTGTCTAGTCCTCTCTGTGGTTTCTTGGGTTCTAGTCCTCTCTGTGGTGTCTTGGGCTCTAGTCTTGTCTGTGGTGTCTTGGGCTCTAGTCCTCTGTGGTTCATTGGGTTCTAGTCCTCTCTGTGGTTCATTGGGTTCTAGTCCTCTCTGTGGTATCTTGGGTTCTAGTCCTCTCTGTGGTGTCTTGGGTTCTAGTCCTCTCTGTGGTGTCTTGGGTTCTAGTCCTCTCTGTGGTTTCTTTGGTTCTAGTCCTCTCTGTGGTTTCTTGGGTTCTAGTCCTCTCTGTGGTTTCTTGGTATGTTTTTGGTTCTACATGGTTCCCTTTTCCAGTTCTATGCTCTATGGATAACTCTCTTTGTCTCGTCCTGGTCATTTTGTTTTTACTTTGTATTGTGGAGGGAAAATCCTCCTCATAACTCACCTGAAGTTCCCGATGAAGGAACATTACTTGTCGTTAGCAGTGTTCTTGTTAGCTCACCTGGTTGGGCAGGTTAGCCAGCAGGTAGAGGACAAAGTCTCCAACCCATTGGATGAGCTGCTGCAGGGACTGAAGGGGGGGGCCGTCCAACACAAACTCCTCCGTCTTCAGATTGATCATCACCTTATCAATATCTGAGGAGACACAGTGATCAATCAGTGGTCATCATCAGCTGTCCCTCGATATCTCACCTGTCCTTCAGGTATTTCACCTGTCCCTCAGGTATCTCACCTGTCCGTCATGTGTCTCACCTCTCCGTCAGGTATCTCACCTGTCCCTCATGTGTCTCACCTGTCCCTCAGGTGTCTCACATGTCCCTCATGCATTTCACCTGTCCTTCAGGTATCTCACCTGTCCCTCAGGTACGTATCTCACCTGTCCGTCATGTGTCTCACCTGTCCCTCAGGTGTCTCACCTGTCCGTCATGTGTCTCACCTGTCCGTCATGTGTCCTTCAGGTATTTCAACTGTCCCTCAGGTGTCTCAACTGTCCCTCATGTATTTCACCTGTCCTTCAGGTGTCTCGCCTGTCCGTCAGGTGTCTCGCCTGTCCGTCAGGTATTTCGCCTGTCCGTCATGTGTCTCGCCTGTCCGTCATGTGTCTCGCCTGTCCGTCATGTGTCTCGCCTGTCCGTCATGTGTCTCGCCTGTCCGTCAGGTATYTCACCTGTCCKTCAGGTATCTCACCTGTCCTTCAGGTATCTCACCTGTCCTTCAGGTATCTCACCTGTCCTTCAACTATCTCACCTGTGTCGATGTTCTTGGCACAGATCTCTGTCAGTCGGTCACCTGGACTCTTGTCAGGTGTGTTGAGGACGTGCGGCCTGAGCAGAGACTTTAAGGTGGAGCTGATGGCGATCAGCAGAAGTTTGGCGTGGAAGTCGCAGGCTCGAGCCGCTGTAGCCGTGGAGAGTTTACAGAGAGATGCCTTCACTGCCACGATACGTGTGGCCAGAACCTGAGACACACATCATACAGCTACACTGAGGCATCATGGGAAGTGGAGTTTACTGCTGAATCTCAGTTTAAGCCCGTAAGCAGTTGAATTTGCAGAATCAGAAATAGTTCCTTTGACATGTGACGGGTCTTTAAATAACAAATGATGAAGTGAATGTAAAACCAGTTTGATGTATTTAAATTAGTGCTGGGCAACGATTAAAATATTTAATCGCATGGATTTTTTGCGATTAATCGCATTTAATCGCTTTGTTATGGCAAAGTTCAATAATTAATTCAAAAGTAGTGTATTGCGCACTTTTATTTTAAAAGTACTGCTATATGAACAAAAGGGCAATAACATTTGGTTCACGAGATACAGGTAGCATGTTTTATACTTAATGTGAATATAATTCATACTTTGTTGGCATCTTATTCTGAAAACCGGATGTTGGTCTGAAGAAACCGGATGTTGTCTCACGTTAATCTTTCCGCTAACTTTCTCCTTCGCTCGCTCCCGACCTGTGCCGTTTGAATGCGTTTACCGTGAATTTCAGCATATAGGTGCACTAAAAGTGTCTGCTGACTTTACCGCAGCATGTCCAGTAGTCTCCAGGGAGAGCAACAGCTGGTGCACGTTGTAACGCAGTGTATTCTAACCGGCTGCAGTATCCACACGCTGCATCAACGTAGTCTGCTGAAGACTTCCTCCACAGACTTTCAAAATAAAAAAATGCGTTAACGCTCTATAAAATAATTGTCGGCGTCAATTAATGAATGCGTTAATGCGATAATAACGCGCCAACTTGACCAGCACTAATTTAAATAGAATAGCAGTTACTGCTCCAGTCTGACCTGCTGCAGCGCCTGGTTCTGCCTCATGTACTCCTCGTGCAGCTTCTCCACCAGGTTGTGGACCATGGTGGGCTGCACATGCAGCAGGACGTCCCACCAGTCGTAGCCCGTCACCATGCAGTACTCCAACAGGAACAGCAGGTGGCGCAGCGTCGTGTTCATCTCCAGCACCTGACCCATAGAGGGCGACACTCTCAGCATATGGAGCTGAGGAGGAAACAACAGGGAAGTAAACTCTAGAATCAGACACTGATGTCTGACTCAGTCTGCATATTATAAAGAACACAATCACACTGTTGTTATTGATCCTTTATTTAAGCATGAACACTTGTAATTACCGTATTTAAGATTCAAAGGATGTTCTCTACTAAAAGATGTGAGTCTCATAAAAGTCACAACTTAATGTCGGGTGATCGCTGCATGTTTTAGAGCAGTTTTAATATCGTTAATCACGATTTATTTTGGGCAGAATAATGGAAGTAATAATAATTAAAGCTGCGAGCAGCAATGAACGGGCCCTCGCAATCTGCAGCGTGTCGGGGGTGCCGGCGGGACTCCGGCCTACGCGTCCGAGAATGTCCGCGACCGTCGGACGGCGCGTCCGCGAGCGAGACATTTTTAATCCGGCGTGGACCGCCTGATGCTGGAAATGATGCTTTGCAAATAGTCCGACGCTTCCTGTATCCGCTGCCTGGCGCTACAGAAAGCGTGCAAACATGCATTATGTAGCTCTGTGTCAAATGTAAACCACATTGTGTAAAAGTCATGTAAATCTGATGCTGTTTGTCACAAACCGCAGATTTCCTTTCGCCAGCAGGTGGCGCTGTGAGTATTAGTGAAAATTAGCTTGTAGACATCCTCAGGCCATGAGTGGTATCAAGCATGTGAAGTTTGGGACTGTTTGGAACAAGTCCAGCTGAGTTACATCAGACATTTCCTTTAGCCAGTAAGCTTTGCGGGTTTACTGTAGCACCCCCTAGTGGTCGAATGCAAACAAATTGTCAGGGTATGTTACTGTATGCGATGTGCACATATGCTGAATATTTTGGGAATTTAGAACAAATGGTTGAGAAGTTATGTGAATTGATATTTTGCCACGCACCTAAGAAGTGTATTGGTCCATATCTTGTAAACGCAAAGAGATATCAAAAAGATTTTGATAACTTTTGATGATCTAGATCCACTTATGATCCACAGCAAATTTCGTAGAAATCGGACCCAGCGTGTAGGAGTTCGCAAAAATGTGTTTTTTTCACTAAATTCAAAATGGCTGACTTCCGGTTGGGTTTAGAGCTTAGAGCTCCAGGGGCTTTTTTATCAGTCTACATGTGATACATCTGTTTACCAAATGTTATACATCTAAATTTTATATATAGAGGGCTGCATCGTCGAAATATTGTATAAATTCATACAAAATTGAAAATGGCAGACTTCCGGTAGGGTTTAGAGCATGGTTCCAAGAGACTTAATTTTAAGTCTCCATAGGATACATGTGCCTACCAAGTTTCATACATGTAGCCAAAACGTAGCGCTAGGGCTGCTCTTTTGAAATATTGTACGGGCGCTATAGAGGCAATTTAAAACGGCCAATAAAAAAAAAATCATATAAACTATTTCTTCCAATGACCTGTGACACATGTACAAAGTTCCATGAGTTTTTGAGCATCCCAACTCACTAAACCATCAGCTTCCTTTTTCATGGCAAACGATGCGTCGCCATGGCAATAGGGTTCAACGAAAACTCACAAAATTCATGATGATCCATCATCAATGTCTTAAGGTTATCCTTACCAAATTTTAGACTCATCAGGTCACCTGGCTAGGAGAAATAAATAAAAGTATAGGATATGACATTTCCTTTAGCCAGGCGGCGCTATGAGTTATTGAATTTATTTCAATTGAAGTATGTTTAGGCTTGAAGTAGCATCATGCAGAAGAAATTTTGTGCGGAGTGGATAATGAAAGAAAGAAGAAGAAAGAAAGAAACAAAGAAACCCTTTTTATTGTCATATACACATACACGAAATTTGACTTCTGCATTTGACCCATCCCTGTATATAGGGACAGGCACCCGGGGAGCCAGGGGTTCAGTGTCTTGCTCAGTAGAGGATCGAACCGTTGACCCTGCGGTTACCAGACAACCCTCTTAAGCCAGTGAGCCATGGTCGCCTTGGAGTTATAACAACTTATAATAACTTATGTTTTGATGAGGCAATGAGGCAAAATGGCCGCCACGTCAAGGTTCTTCAATGAAAACTCTCGATTTTGATAACTTTTAATCACAAAGGTCTTAAGAGCATCCTGACCAAAGTAGAAGTTGATCGCTTAAAATCTCTAGGAGGAGTTCGTTAAAGTGCGAAGGCTGAAAAATGCAAAAAGTGACAAAAAAGCACAACTTCGCGGGCTTACTGTAGCGCCCCCTAGTGGTTGACTGCAAAACAATTCTCAGGGTATGTTACAGGATACGATGTGCACATATGCTGCAAGTTTTGTAATTTTAGGACAAACGGTTGAGAGATTATGTGTATTGATATTAAGCCACGCCCCTAAGAAGTTTATTGGTCCATATCGTGTAAACGAAAAGAGTTATCAAAAAGCTTTTGATAACTTTTGATGACTTATATCCAGTAATGATCCACAGCCAATTTGGTAGTAATCGGACCAAGCATGTAGGAGGAGTTCGCAAAAAATGTGTTTTACACTAAATTCAATATGGCGGAAAATCTAAGTAGGCGGAGCTTAGGGGTCTGATTGGCTTTTTTGTAGATCTAGCTCAAGTGGACATGTGTGTTGAATTTCAAGTAAATCGGACATACTGGCCGAGGGGCGTCGCCGGTCCGACTTGTAGGGGGCGCTAGAGAGCCATTTTTTTTTACACAGAAAGATGCATTCTTTTTCAGATGGCTACTTTTACCAGGCCTGACAAGTCCCCAAAATTTAATGAGTTTTCATGCATGGCAAGTCCTCCAACCATGCATACATTTACCCAAACGGGTACAATATCAATAGGGCCTTCGCTGGCCCGACGTTGTCGGTTGCTCGGGCCCTAATAATGAAACAGGTTTCTGACCACCAGTACTCAGGTGTGCGAGCTCACCTTCCCGTGGTTGTCCACTCCGGCCAGTGCCAGTGAAGTCCAAGAGAACTGCAGGGCCTTGAAGTGGAGCGCCGGGCTTCCGGTTCTCTGGCGTTTGATGGCAGACTCGTCTCCGGGTCTCTGACCGGAGGAGGAACCATAGAAAATCCCCATTGTGTGGAGGGACAGACGGTGGAGGATCTGAATACTGCCGTCATGGAAGGCCAGAGCCAGACCTGCCAACACAGGAGAAAACCGATCCTCAGACCTGGTACCAACACAGGAGAGAACCGATCCTCAGACCAGGACCCGGTTCCAACACAGCTGACAGACGGGCGGAGCGCTCACCGAGTCCCGGGCAGAACTTGGTATCTGACGCCACCTTCAGGTCCGTGTTGGAGATGGAGATGGGGAGTTTGGGCAGAGCGACGGCCGACACTCGCTCCAGGTCGCTGGTGGTCGTCAGGATCCTCCACTTCAAGATGGTCGGCTGCTTCTCTCCGACTGGACACAGGAGGGAGGTAAGAGGTCAAACATCCAGCACTGACCCAGTTCAACCAGTGTGGTCTCTTACCAACTGGTGAGCGGTGCTGGAAGATGTTGTTGACAGGAAGTCCCTCCTTCCTCAGAGACCAACACTCCACGATGCTGCCGTTCTGATTGGACGCACACAGCAGAACCTGCAACACACACAGATGTTCTGTCAGGTTCTTTAGTTCTGTGTGACCAACTCCTCTCTGGTCTGTTCTTGATGTTCTACTGGTTACCTGTTCAGAGAACTCTGTGGTTCTACTGGTTCCCCAGGTTCTCCCTGTTGTAAGTTCAAAGTTCTCTCTGGTTCTCCTTGTTACCTGTTCAGAGCTCTCTCTGGTTCTCCCTGTTATAGGTTCAGAGTTCTCTCTGCTTCTGCTTGTTACCTGTTCAGAGTTCTCTCTGGTGAGGAACTTGAGGTGGGTGACAGACGGGTATTTTTCCCTCCTCAGAGGGTCGGTGGTGCAGCGCAGGAACAGAGATGGTAACAGTTCTGTGTCGATGCGACACTTCTCGCTGACGACGCTCACCACCACCTGAACACAGAGAACATGTTTACTGTTACTGGAACCAATGATGGTCAGAGAACACTATGACAACGAGGTTCTGACCTTGTAGAACTGGACGGGAGACGAGCTGCTGCCGTCGGTCGCCGCCACCACGATGTTCCCTCCTCCGGTGAAGGCGATGTCGGCTAACGCCACCCGTCCTCTCAGCCGGCAGAGACTCTCGCTGGCCGTCAACAGAGCGCCGCCCGGCTTCAACAACGACACGGTGACCAAACCGCTCACGGTCACCGCCAACCAGCCCTCCATCGGCTTACCACCAAACAGGGTCAGAGACGGAGAGAACTTCACCCGAGAAAACTTCTCACCGAAGTTTGTAGAACCTGACTGAACCCACAACAAACACGTGATTTATATACTTATTAACTGTCTGATATATACAAGAGTTTGGAGCGTCTGTTTGTGTTACCATCTCAACGTGCAAAGCCAGCTTCACTCCGTTGTGCAGCCAGCTCAGAGCCACGATTGGATCTCCGTCCAGAGAGCTGGAGAGGACGCACTCCCAGCTGTTTACCAGGTGATCCGACATCGACCAACACTTAATCTGTCCGTCACCGTCTGCAGACAGCAGTCTTGAACCTCAACACACAAACAGATCAATAAACACACAAACAGATCAATAAACACACAAACAGATCAATAAACAGACTGTGAGGTAAATCTTACCTGATTGATCCCACTCCAGACATGAAATGACCTCAGTGTGCCCAGAGCTGATGGAGTAAACGTCCCAGGGGTGCTCAGTGTCGATGATGTGGATCATGTGACTAACATCTGGAACACACACACAATATGGTTTGTAAAACAGTGAAAACAGAAAGAAAACAGAACCTCACAGATTCTTACAGGATCAGTTTCTGTTACCGAAGTATTAATCCTGTCAGCTGACTTGGTTTAGTAGTTCCAGGTGTGCTACAGGGGTGTCTGTGCTGCAGGCGAGTCGTAGGCGTGTCTGTGCTGCAGGCGAGTCGCAGGCGTGTCTGTGCTGCAGGCGAGTCGTAGGCGTGTCTGTGCTGCAGGCGAGTCGTAGGCGTGTCTGTGCTGCAGGCGAGTCGTAGGCGTGTCTGTGCTGCAGGCGTGTCGTATGCGTGTCTGTGCTGCAGGTGTATCTGTGTTGCAGGTGTATCTGTGTTGCAGGTGTGTCTATGCTGCAGGTGCTCACCTTTGTCGTCGTCCTCACTCTTCAGGTCGGTGGTGAAGGCCACCAGGTTCCTACAGGACCAGGAAGAGACCAGAGGGATGGACGGACAGTGAGTGCTCTTTGGTCGTTTCTCCCACTCACACATGTACGCCAACTCCATGTTTCAACCACAGAAGAAGAAGCTGGAGGTCTCACCTGAAGACACACACGTGACTCACAGCTGGTCACATTTAAAAACAGGTAAGAAGAAACAGGTGACTTCTTTCCATTAAACATACTAAAATAATTTACTAAATAAAACGACCGTTATCTGTATATTAACAATGAAGAGTTCAGGTTTCATTCAAGTTCATTAAAATAAAATACATAAATTTGGCCACATTTTAAAACCTTCCTGAGAGTTAAACTTTCATAATAATAAGATCGTTGGAGATGAGCCACACAATGCATTCTGGGTAGATTTGTGTCCGACTTGCTCTGAAGTCATGAACTCGTGGTAACGATGACCTCACAAGAGTTTTTAGAGCCAGGTGACCCAATGCATGATGGGAAACGCCAGATCAAAGAGCTGATTGGACAACAAACACATTTTTATAAAATCATATTTTTATGTATAATTTTAATATTTAACACTTGATTGTTGGCTATTAATAATAGTAATAATAATGATAATAATAATAAGTTAAGTTAACACAACACACTCACGGAAGAACCAGTCGGTTTGAAAACCAGTAGGGGTGTAACACCAGATCTTAGACTGAACCAGGTCTCATAGTGAACCTGGGGTACATCTCAAGTCTCTTATTTGTAATTTCCTCGGTCCTCGCTTGAACCGGAAGTTGTTCTGCTCCTCCATATTGATGGCCGTCCCAAAGCTCTTATTTCTGCTCTGAGGATCGAGGAGGGATCTCTGAGGAGCCATGAGAACAGACTTCCAGGAAGTGTTTTAACGGCCGACACGCCCCCTCATTTTTCATCAGTCATGTGATTGGACGCTGCAGCTGATCGGACTGATTGACTGACTGAGTTTAACGCCAGAGTGAAGTCAGATCAGATTAAACTCTAGTTTATATTTGATATGTTTTCTGATTCACCATCTGGTTTAAATAAATGTTCATTTTAGTCTGAACAACAAAAGGACCACAAACAACTTTCTTCATTTATTAGAAAGATTTGTGTTTTCATGATCTGATGTTTCCCTCAATAACTTTTATTATGGAATGGGAGGGACTAAGGGTACATCCCAAGTCTCTTAATTGCATCCCCGTTTCCCTCACTTGGGTCCTTTCCTTGCGTCTTAGTCCCTCCCACCAGGGATGCATGGAGGAAACCATGCGAGGAGAGAGGAAACGAGGAAATATGTTTTAGGAGACATGAGACGTCCTTTCCTCAGTTGCGTCACGTGGAGTAATGTCTGTTCCTGATGACGGTGCTGATGATCACAGCTGATCAGCTGTCAGTTGGCTTTAACAGCTGGAGAGACTTTTGATAAGTTTGTGTCTGTTCCCATGATCACTGTACTTAATAACAGTAACTAATAATACTAATAACTAATAAAGACACACAGTAATCGCCACTGTAGAGGTGTTTCTCTCTCTAGTCTGTTAACAAACTGTGTTCTGTTTATAAGCACAGGATCCATTTCTACCGGCGGAATGCGATCGTCTTATTTATGAATTATTTACGTCTGTACGTTTTGAAACTGTGACTGTGGCATCATTATTAAATAACCCAGAATATGATTATTGTTTCTCTTAAATGATAAAACTCATCAAACACTCAGGAATGATGTAAAAAGTGTTTCGTCTCTCCAGCTCTCTCTGACTTTAATTGTATTCATAATAAAGTTATTGAGGGAAACATCAGATCATGAAAACACAAATCTTTCTAATAAATGTAGAAAGTTGTTTGTGGTCCTTTTGTTGTTCAGACTACAATGAACATTTATTTAAACCAGATGTTGAATCAGAAAACATATCAAATATAAACTAGAGTTTATTCTGTGATCCGTCTTCACTCTGGCGTTAAACTCAGTCAGTCAGTTCGATCAGCTGCAGCGTCCAATCACATGACTGATGAACAATGAGGGGGCGTGTCGGCCGTTAAAAGACTTCCTGGAAGTCTGTTCTCGTGGGTCCTCGGAGATCCCTCCTCTCTCCTCGATCCTCAGAGCAGAAATAAGAGCTTTGGGACGGCTGTCAATATGGCGGCGCAGAACAACTTCCGGTTCGAGCGAGGACCGAGGAAATGACAAATAAGAGACTTGGGATGTACCCCTGGAATGAGAAACTGACTCCAGACCAGCAGCTGTGGGTTAAAAATACTCAGAGTGATTAGAAAGCAGCGGCTGTGAGAGTCTGAGGCTGAAAGGAGTGGAAGTGTTTCTCTGGTTCCTGCTCTGGATCTACACCGTGAAACAAGATCACCAACGAGGGTTCACTGTTAGCCTCAGGCTACATCCACACTACTCCGTTTCCAGACAGTTCGTGGAAAGTTTTAGAAGTTTTATTTTTCAGACTTAGTTACAGCGCTGCAGGCCTTATTCTATCTCTCTCTCTCTCACATATCAAATTTACTTTAAAATCAGCACTTACACGTAACAGTTTGCTAGATTATGGTCCATAAATGTGGTCAACACACGTCTCTCACTCGTTCCCTCTGTGTCGTTGTCTGTTCTCACTCGTAGCTCTGCTGGTGGCTGAAGTCTCTGTCCTACTGAATAGCATTTACTGCTAACCGCGACTTCAGACGTCCGCTCCGTAGGGCTGATAACGCCGCTGGACACGCCGCTCGCTAATCGCTCCATTAACAGCTGCTTCCTCCGTAATAATGCAGACCTTAACAGCACAACAGCTGCTGGTAAAGACAACAAGGTCAGCACCACCTGTAATCAGTTGTCCATGTTGAATTAACCCGGTAGTCGATCGGTAATCAATGTTGTCGTTTGTGATCTTCCGGGTAAGGGTCACGTGATAGACATGTGACGAATCAGGGAAGGACACGTCATGACTGCTAAGAACCAATCAAGTAGCGAACGTGGGTGTGGGCGTCATCGTTTCTAAACTTATCTGGTTTCGGCCGTCCACACGAAAACGCAACCCCGGAGTTTTCAAACTTATCCGTCCTCGGGAGCGTTTTGAAACTTATCCGTTTAGAGTGCTCTAAAACTCCTGCGTAGTGTGGACGCTCAGTTTAAACGTAGCAAAACATGCATTTCCAAACGAAAATGGAGTAATGTGGACACGGCAGTCCTCTCTGCTGCTGCAACCCTCTGTAGATTCCCCCCTCCTCTTCCACCCCCTTCCCCACAACACTCGGCTCCCCCCCACACTCCTCATACACTACACTCCATTACCAGTGCCCCCCCCCTCCAAAAACCTACGGCACACAGCCCCCAACTTGTCCCTCACAACTAACCAGATGAGAAAACAACTGAGAAGGATCAAGGTGAGAAAGGCCACAGGTCCAGATGGCATCAGCTCAAGGCATCAGTCCAGTGCAGACCAGCTGTGCGGGATAGTGGAGCACATCTTCAACTTGAGCTTGATGCTGGGGAGAGGACCACAGCTGTGGAAAACATCCTGTGTGGTAAAAAGAGACCCCCCGGTGGCGCTAACATCCCACCTGATGAAGACGCTAGAGAGGCTGGTCCTTGTAAATCTCTGTCCCCTGTTGAGCTCATCTTTGGACCCACTACAGTTCGCTTTCCAATCTGTCATCGGGGTGTATGACGCTGTCATCTACCTGCTACACAGATGCCTTTCTCACCTGGAAAAGGCTGGAAGCACTGTGAGAGTCATGTTTTGTGATTTGTCCAGTGCCTTCAACACCATCCAGTCTTTGCTTCTGAAGGACCAGCTGGAGCAGACCGGGGTGGATCACCACCTCCCTGCATGGATCTTGGACTACCTCACCAACCGTCCACAGTATGTGCGGATACGGGAGTGCGAGTCTGACCTGGTGTCCTGCAGCACGGGGGCCCCACAAGGAACCGTCCTAGCTCCATTCTTCTTCACCATCTACACCTCGGACTTTAAATACGACTCTGCTAACTGCCACCTGCAAAAGTTCTCTGATGACTCTGCAATCGCCGGCCTCATTTCTGCCGGTGATGACGGGGAATACAGGGAACTGAACCAGGACTTTAAAGGATGATGCCAGTGGAACCGCCTCTAGATCAACTCTGGTAAAACCAAAGAGCTGCTGGTGGACTTCACTCTCCTCCGGTACCAGTGAACATCCAGGGAACGGACATTGAGATCGTGAGATCTTATAAGTACCTCGGTGTTCACTTGAACAATAAACTGGACTGGACTGATCACACACACGCACTTTACAAAAAGGGTCAGAGCAGACTTTCTGCTGAGGAGACTCAGGTCTTTTGGAGTGCAGGGAGCTCTCCTGAGGACCTTCTTCTTCTGTGGTGGCATCAGCCATCTTCTATGGAGTGGTCTGTTGGGGCAGCAGCATCTCGACAGCCGACAGGAACAGACTCAAAAAACTCATCAAGAAGGCAGCAGTGTGCTAGGGTGTCCACTGGATACGGTGGAGGTGGTGGGAGACAGGAGGATGATGGCTAAGCCATCATCCCTGATGAACAACACCTCCCACCCCATGCGGGACGCCCTGGCAGCTCCTTCAGCCACCGGCTGATTCACCCCCGGTGTGTGAAGGAGAGGTACTGCAGGTCCTTCCTTCCTGCTGCTGTCAGGCTGCACAACCAGTAGACCACCAAACACAAATAATCTGTGCAATGTAAATACAATGTACAAAACAGCAATTATTCTGTATATAGTCTGTATATATAATATTTTTAGTTTTTAGTTATAGTTATCTTCTAGTTATTGTGGATTTTTACCATTTTACTTAGTTAGTATTCCTTACTGTTTACTACTTATTTATAATACTTGTTTTGATACATTGTTTTTACTATATCGCTTGTTTGCACTATACTGTGTGTATATATATATATTAGTGCTGGGCAAGTTAACGCGTTATTATTAATATATATATATATATATATACGTATACGTACATACGTATACGTATACGTACATACGTATACGTATATACATATACATATATACATATACGTATATATATATACACATATACGTATACACATATACATATACACATATACGTATACGTATATACATATATATATACGTATATACATATACGTATATGTATATACATATACGTATACGTATATACATATACGTATATACATATACATATATACGTATATACATATACACATACATATACACATACATATACACATATACACATACATATACATACATATACACATATACACATATATACATATACACATATATACATATATACATATACATACATATACATATACACATATATACATATACATACATATACACATATATATACACATATATATACACATCTATACATATATATACATATACACATATATATACATACACACATATATATACATATACACATATATATACATACACACATATATATACATACACACATATATACACATATATACACATATATACATACACATATATACACATATATACATACACATATATATACATACACACATATATACACATATATATACATATACACATATATATACATATATATACATATACACATATATACACATATATATACATATACACATATATAAACATATACACATATATACACATATATATACATATACACATATATACA
>NW_022280277.1:0-21083 GCF_004355925.1 Anarrhichthys ocellatus
ATATGTATAAGTGTGTATATGTATATGTGTGTGTATATATACATATGTATAAGTGTGTATATATATGTATATGTGTGTGTATATATACAGTATATACATATACATATACAGTATATGCTATTTGAGTCAGTATCGGCCTAGATTGAAGATATTTCAGGCATCTAACCAAAAACCTATTCAAGTGGAAACGTTGGTTTAAAGACAAGGACTCCAGAAGTACAAAAATGGGACAGGTCACCAGCTGCCAAATACGTTCACATTCATGAGCAAAGATGAAATTATCAGTGGAAAACAGCTGCTGAGCATACCACACTTGCCAGGTGAATGGACCTGTTGACGTCAGTCGCTTGTTAAGTTTTTATTCTGTCTGTCCTTCAGTCTGAAGCCGCTGGACATCGAGTTCATGAAGAGACTCCATGACAAAGTCAACGTCATCCCTCTTATTGCAAAAGCTGACACTCTAACCCCAGAGGAGTGCCAGCTTTTTAAAAAACAGGTATTTGTGTGTGTGCGTGTGTCACATTAGTAGTATTAGAAGTGCTGCTGCTACAGGCCAACTAATGTACACAGGTGCGTAACAATGTTGCATATTTGTATCTTATTTAGTTACTGCAAGCAGCATACAAGTAAAGCACCAGTAGACATTTTGGGAAGTGTGCTTACTTCTGAGAGATGAGAAATACGAAGCAATAGCTAGGAGGCAATTAGCCTAGCTTAAACATCTCCAGTTGATAACTCTTTCTCAATCACAATGGGTTGATTTATTGTTTCCGTTTGAGTAGCAGTGAGATACAACATGTTAATTAGAGTTGTTTGTATGCATATTTTTGAACTTTGGACAGAGCTAGGCTTATGCTAAGCTAGGCTAATCACCTCCTGGCTCTATGCACCATACTTCATGCATAGACATGACAATGGTGTGACTCTAACTCCCAGAAAAACATTAAAGATTGTAAACCTTCAGGAAAAATTCAAATCCCTTCTGATCTGTATCCAGGCCTGTATTCTGTACGTGTTGCCTTTATTCTGATGTCTCTCTCCTTTCGTCAGATAATGAAAGAGATACAGGAGCACAAAATCAAAATTTATGAATTCCCAGACACGGAGGACGACGAGGACAACAAGCTCATCCGAAAAATTAAGGTAATGGACACAATTTTGTTCATAATTTTAAAACAAATTTAATCTCTCAAAATCTCCTTTGTAGAGGAGCTCATTGAGCACTTTTACTACAATGAAAAAAAAAAGACATTTACTTGAAAAAAGCTTGGTAACAATTTGCACTCAGAAATTCCGAGTAATTTTTACTCAGGAATTCTCAAGTTAAGTTTACTTACTAGTATGAATTGTTTTTTTATCCAAAATTTTTAAGTAACTTACTTGCAAATGTCTTCCTTAGACATAAAATGTACTTAGCCTTTGATAGTAATCTTTACTCAGGCTACCTTTGCATCTAATTACAAGACCCCAGTAAAACTCAATTAGGTGTTTCATGTATATTTAACTAGCTTTTCTTTACTTTTTCAATTGAGAAATATTAAGTAATATTTACACTCTTATCTACTACTACTCTACACAACTGTTCAAATATGAATGTTGTATTTTTTTTAAACTGGGCTACTGTTAATTTAATAAAATTTTCTTAACATAGGGCTTCTACAAAACATCTTTTAAACTACAGCAGCTTTACTTGTTAACTGGTGAAAGAGGTCACTGCTGACAGACACACACAATTACCAACATATATAATCTGGTTGGCATTGCCAGACAAAACATTTCTAAATCAGTGCTGCCAATAAGAAATTTAAGAACACAAACGTTTAGTCATTTAACAAACACTTTTAATTTGAAACGATGGGTATTGCTTGACAACACTTTGATATAGCCCATGAGCAGAAGGCAAGCCTTCTGACACTTTGACAGTCATCAAGAACCTCTTTTCCCTCTGACGACGAACACGATTGTCAGGAGTGAAGCCTTTCTGTGTTGCATTTCCATGGATGACAAGGATCTTCATGACATGTTGAGCATAGTCCTCTTCAATGACTTCTTTGAAATTCAAATTTACTAATGTTCACTTTTACATCTTCGAGTCTGATGTGTTCTCAAAAAATGACGATAGTGGGGGAAACAAACAAATATTGAATGTGTTCAAATGCGTCATTATGTATCTATTCTCAGTGTATATGAGCCCAACATAGTTTTATATAATATTAGATATCTAAACTTTACCAGGCTGGGTGATTCCTGCAACTCCGCCCTTTGTCCCAAGTATCTCCAGAAAGTTGGTAGTGCAATTCTCCAATTTCGACAAAAAGTTTCACTCTAGATGAACTGTGGTTGTTCTTCTGAACTCCTCATTGATCTGAAACAAAAGACAATAAAAAAAAAAAACATGATCGAGATGAGGTACCTTGCTAAAACAATTAATGCAGTAGTCCTCCCAGTATAATGTACTATTGACAGCAACACAAACTATGACTTCAAATGTATATGTCAAGTTAATTAAACTATAACAGTACTAAGTTGATTTTACCTTGTGTCAACTGTTGATGTCAACTTGCTGAGAGTGAACGTCCTTTAATATTCTGTGAAATATATAAAGAAATTATGTTAAAACATGAACACACAACATTCAATCTGAATTTGGCTTAAATCTTCATATTGATAGCATGTTTTATCCCCACACAAAAAAAAAAAAAAGCACATAAACAAGCCAACATAACGTTAATACTGAGATACACAGCAGGCCTGGTCATGTTGATATGCTACACTAACTCAACACAGTACTGGCACCTTGTTTCATGCCCAAAGCCTTAATCATCAAGGACACCGCACTGGATAGAGACATAAGAGACCAGTTTAAAACTAATGACAGAAATATAAGTCACTGTAAAAATATGTCAGAATATGATAGTGACAAAACAATGTTAAGTGTATTAGACTCGCTCTAAAGTCACTAATTCCACCACGTATGGGATATTTTTTAGCACATGACCAGTGTGCTTGTTGCTGCTTAGCTAAGATTCCCTGTCTTGTCACATTTTCCTCATTCGACCTCGGCTGCACTTGAGGATGTCCGAGAGAAAGCAGGCTGTGCGTGTGTCGCAGCAAAGCACCTGTGTGGCAGAAGTGGGCTTCACAAAACCGAAGTAATTCCCCCTCCCCCTCGTCGACGGAGCGCAGCTGGTCGAGCACCGTGTCCCCAGGCCAACAACTTTTCAAGGGAGAACCCTGTAAAATCGTGACCAAAACCACCAAAAACATGTCCACAAAATGTTGTGCCGTGAGCCATGTCTGTAATGCTGTCCCAAGTTAGCTAGCATGATAGCCTAACTAGCTAGCACGCTAAACTGACCAGTTCGCTACTCTTCAGTGTTCACAACTCAAACACAGACTTGACCGAAGGCTCAACAGCAACGTAGAGCATTAATTAAACATATAACCTACCCCAATGGCTCCCGTCCATGAAGTTCCTCTCCTCAGGTGAAACGCTGCCGTTCAGGTTCTGCTGTTCCGTCGTCTCGTTGAAGAAAGGAGCGCGAAATCTCCTCTGACGTCACCCCCTGAGTACGCGCTATAGGTTGCCAGGTTTTACTCGTATTACCCAAGTACATTTTACTTTGTTGTGTCAGGTAGTGCATTCAATACAGTAGTTTAGTAGATATTACTTAGTGTGAATGATTGAAATGTACTTATAAAAATGAGGATACATAATTACAAACAAACACCAAGTAACACATTAAATAAAAGGTGATATTTTAAAGTAAAAGCACTGGAATGATAATTTCTTGTAAAATTTACAAAAATAATCTAGGTAATAATTACAGGGCCAAAAGTATTTTTTTTCAGTGTAGTGATTGTCATCCATGTAACTCTGCCCCAGCAACCGCTGCCTCTAGTAAAAGCAAGCGTAGTGCTACATGTTGGAACATTCTTTACCTGCATCATGTCAGTCAACATGATTGAAGGTCCTGTCACGGCAGCATTTAAAGGACCAGTGTTCAGGATTAAGTTGGATCTATTGGCAGCAATACAATATAATATTAACTGTTTTCATTAGTGTATAATCACCACAAACTAAGATTTTTTTTTTTTGGTTTCGTTAGCAAAGAATGATCCCTTCATATTTACATAGGTAGGAGGTCCTCTTCACGGAGTCCGCCATGTTGCACCACCTCGTTTCTACAGTAGCCCAGAACGGTCAAACCAAACACCAGCTCTGGAGAGAGCCTTTAGCAATTTTTTGTTACCTGACGGGCACCGTAGGTCTATACGCACTTGGAAAGGGAGGGGTGAGCAGTGGGGTATTTAGTTAGTTGCAACTTGCCACTAGATGGCACTATTTTCTACACACTTCTCCTTTAAAACAGGAAGACGTCACATTGTAGTCAGTAATGAGTTCATTCCAATTGAGCATCTGCAGTGGAATACACCTGCATTTTTCATTTTGAATTCATCCTATGTAAATTTTGACAGAACAAAACGAAGTCCAAAAGTCAACGCAACATTGCACCATCCAGTTCTTTTAGACCCCTGCTCTATAAGAGTATAAACTGCTCCTCAATTTTTCATTAGCAACAGAGCGAAGAGCGAACTATCATGCTAACTTTTTTTTGTGCTAACAGTTAACAAGCTAGCTAGCTTCGAGTACTTTTTTCCCCATGTCAATGAGTATTGAATGAAGTGATAAACAACCCTGAGAACAAATTCATAATTGCTAGCATGTTTCTGGCTTGCTAGTGTGTTAGCGGTTAGCATGCCAGCTAAAGTAATTAATTTATAACTTTGTATGTAGTCCCTACATTACCAAGCATCTAGCACCAACTTTGATGACAGGACACTTGGATACATTTTGCTCTGCCACTTTTTGGCGTGTTAAAAATATTTAAATCTCTTTAAATCAGTTCTCTCACCCTAAATACTTTCAGTCCACTGCACTTGGACTAGATGGGAATTTGAATGTATAATTAGTAATTATTAATTACTAATAAACATGTCAGCAGACATAAGTATCCCAACCTAAAGATTTGTGAAATCAACCCATACTAAGTCAGTGGTCAGTTGCCACAGAAGGGGACCAATCAAACTAAGAACGAAGGAGTCTATCAAACAGCTGGTTCTTCACAGTAAAATAAAGTTGTTCATCTCTTCACTCCAGGAGAAGATGCCACTGGCAGTGGTCGGCAGCAACGTGGTGATCGAGGTGAATGGCAAGAAGGTCAGGGGTCGCCAGTACCCGTGGGGCGTGGCGGAAGGTAGGTTCACTTGGGTCCACTGCCAGAAAAGAAGTTGGCACACTTTGAAAGTTCACATGTGGGTTTTGTCAGTTTTCAAGAAAGACATTTGATTCACAGTTTTTCATTGCACCACGGTCAGACAATGACAGCTTGTGAGAGACGGGCTGATGCATGAGACGGGCTGATGCATGTGGGCGATTGAAGGTTGAAATGTTTGAAAATGTCCAGCAGGCATAGTGTCCTCTATCATGACGAATGACGCATGGTATTCCTGAGAGTGTGGGATACAAGGCATGTTTTCCACAGTGAATGAGTCCATGAACGAATGCAACCTCCTTAAGTAGGAAATAAGTGCCACATAGCACATTGTAAAACACCTGCTGGAGCTTTATCGGATTAGTCTAGAAATAGATATTGACTTTTGTATGATTTTTGTCATTTCATATTGTTGGATTTGAAAGTAAAAACAAAGGTTGATAGACACATTTAAACCATCACATTAATAAGGGAATGCCAGGCCAGATAAGTCTCAGTTAGGGCTCATTTTATGCCTCCCAAAATGAATATGAATGCAATATGATAGAACTTATTGTCTGTCCCACTCTTGTGTCATCTCGCCTTGGGAAAATTTCTTCAAATTTGGCTCAAATGTCTATTTGAACTCAGGGAAGTGAACTCACGTCTGACTAATTATTGTGGATGTGATATGTCAGGAACACCTTGACGGAATTTCTTCAAATTCAAAATTGTCAGGCTTTTGAGTCTCAGTGGGCGGCACCACAATGTTTTTTTTGAGGATCCTGGTGGCTTGTGGTTTCCCAAGTTTTTGAGTCGGTATGGGTGAATAGAGGGTTAGCAGTTGGGACATTGGGATTAGCTAAATAATTGAATTTTGCATTTAGAATATTTGATTACATATGAGTAGACAAGGTCAAGAAAGAACTTCCACATTTAATGAGAGGGTTTACTACTTTTTCTGTGTCGATTGGGAAAAACATGAGAGCAACATGTTCCTAAAGAAATTGTTAGTCTGACAAGTTAGAAATTACCTGGCAGGATGCTGATAAATTGTTACCTTATACACCCACCCCTCAACACAAACAAACTCATGTGCACACAGTCCTTTTGGTAGCATTGGTGTTGACCCTGATTGGGACTCTGGGGAACAAAAGGAGGATAGGCATAGTGTATTATGGGATATGTTGTTCCACTATGGCAGTAAGCACTGACCAGTGTCACCACAAGTCACAGTGAACTGCTGTTGCTCCTACTGGTGTGTTAGTTTTCCTTTGTTGTAAAGTCCTGTGAAAGATGATTATATTGTACATATCTTTGTAAAGTATTTTACCTTTGTTTGTTATGTGGTTGACCGTTTATCAGTCTTTCACTTTTTTCATTCCTTCTTTTCTCTTTTTTTCTTTGTCTGTTCTTTTGCATGACTGACAGAGGGCATTTTTGGTAAACCAAACCATCTTTCACTTTAGTTCATCCTCATTTTCTCCCCTACTCTATCTTCCTCAAGAGTGTCCCCCAAACTCTCCATCCTTCCTTTCCCTCCACTTTTCTGTTGCTGTGCTGTCTCATCATTAGGCTGATGGTCAAACCAATGCTCTGATCAGACTTGGGCTGAATACTTCTCTGAAGTGCTGAAATACACCATATTTTGGAAAACATTTGAAAACAAAGAAGAAAATGGACTTGTTAAAATGTGAACGTATTATATCTTGAAAATACAAAAGAACATAGACACTGAAATCATTCATGTGTTCTCAGTAAAACATTGCTCTTTGCTGACACTTTACACCATGCTAAATGAGCCTCTACAGAGACCTCCCTTTTATAAAAAGACTATAGGGGCAATTATTAATATGGTATATCATTTAGATATTTTGAATATTGATTTTGGTAACTCGGTGTAGCTGGTTTTATGGGGTTTATTCTGGAATAGGATACCACATGTGAGTCTGGTATGGTATTGTCCCAATGGCCTGGGACACTACCATACCACACCAACAAATATTTTAACAAATAATTCAAGGAAGCAGACAAAAGTCCATTCACACAACAGCAGCGTACATCTCTTATGCTACAGCCGACGTCATCAAAAATGTTGCATATTTCGCGTTGGCAACGGAAATGCCATTTTTCCCCAGCCATCCAGATGAGTTAGCGAGCTTTAAACATTGAGTTAAAAACTGTTACCGTCATCAGAAGGTCTGTTGCATGTTCGGTTGTCAGAATCAATATTCCAACAGCAGACTCGAGTTCTATAGCATCGCGACGTTTCAGAACAACAGGTGTATCAGTTTAACGAGTGACCGTGTTAACTGATGACGCTCGTAGTAACTGAAGTAAATGGTTGGTAGGTAATAAACATATATAAACATCGAACAAAAAGTTCGGAAGTTAGTGTTTGGTAGATTATTTCTCTGGTGTAACAATGCTTCTTGGCAATAAATGTTATACCGTTGGAAAGCCTGTTTATTTACCTTTCAAACGGTGCCCCATTTGTAAGGAACATGCATTTGTGGGATGAGCAGCACAGCTGAGTATGTGGGTTGCGCCCATGAAAAATTTGCCAGATCTTCTCTGCCAATGCCAAACAGCTTATTTGCTTATTTGCTATTGACTCTTGTTTGGTGGATTGGATGATTGAAGTCTATCAGTAACAAGGAAGAAACAAGACATATTGGCAATTTTACAATTTATTCATTTCACAAACAGGAGCCTCAGTAGCATGTGGAAGAACCATACACAGCCACAACAGCCTGGCACCTCTCCTCATGCTGGTCACCAGCCTGCTCACACACTTCTGTGGGATGGCATTCCACTCCTCAAGCAGGATTTGTCGCAAGTCAGCCAACGTGGTTGTGTTGGTCACCCTAGCACGAACAGCACGCCCAAGCTGATCCCACAAGTGTTCAATTGGGTTGAGGTCAGGACTGTTGCCAGGCCATTCCATCCTCTCTACTCCCAAATTCTGGAGGTAGTCTCTGATAAACCCCGCTCTGTGGGGGCGAGCCTTGTCATCTTGGAGGATGGAGTTCGGTCCCAGACTGTGGAGAAATGGGATTGCCACTGGTTGCAGAATCTCATCTCGATATCTCTCTGTATTGAGATTGCCTCCAATGAAGACAAGCCTCATTTTTCCAGTGATGGAGATGCCGCCCCACACCATCACACTGCCTCCACCAAAAGGTGTTACTCTATCGGTGCAGCAATCAGCATAGTGTTCTCCCCGTCTTCTCCACACTTTGACCCTACGATCCAACTTCCTTAGGCAGAATCTGGACTCATCGCTGAACATAACGTTCCTCCACATGTTCAGGTTCCAGTGCAGGTGTTGCCGACACCAGCGCAAACGGGCCTGACGGTCAATAGCAACAGCAGAATAAGCTGTTTGGCATTGGCAGAGAAGATTTGGCAAATATTTCATGGGCGCAACCCACATACTCAGCTGTGCTGCTCATCCCACAAATGCATGTTCCTTACAAATGGGGCACCGTTTAAAAGGTAAATAAACAGGCTTTCCAACAGTATAACATTTATTGCCAAGAAGCATTGTTACAACAGAGAAATAATCTACCAAACACTAATTTCCGAACTTTTTGTTCGATGTTTATTTCAAATTGATTGAAGTCTTTTATAAGGACACCTACGTGTTCTGTTGGTGTTTTCAACAGCTGTCGTCACTATGAGCAACCAAGACTCATTCGGCCGAGAGTCGCCAGTTAACATGGTCACCGGTTGCAAGCTATTAACCGTGTTGACTGGCACTGGACTGTTTGTAGCATCCGTTTTAAAAGTGAATAAAGTCAAACCTCTGAGTCTTTGTCCTGGTGTTTGACGTTCTCTACATGAACACAGATAACAGAGTTGGATCATCTAGAGACTTGTAGCGCATAATGTCTCTCTGGTGTAACGTCACACGCTAGCTTTCTCCACCAAATACATTAAACATTTCCACTAAATACTGGGCTATAGCTAATGTATTCTACCCACTCACTGATACACACAGATCTGGAAAGTCACTTTGTTTGGGTTGCATTCACTATCTTTGCTGGTTAATGTTCGTACAAAAGTTGACAAGCTATCGCACTCCGCCGTACTTCCGTTGCCAAACTGCGTGCGCACACCTACGTACGTCATCATTGTTTCTAAACGGGTTCATAGCTTGGCGGTTCAATGCACTACTATTTCATCCTTATACCATTTTGTGTTCATTTTAGAGCCTTACCAACATTTGTGTATGGTTGGTATTATTACATTATTTTAGTTCATAACAGTTACATTGGTAATGGAATGGTATGGTAGCAGATAAGTAATAGAAATTTGTACATTCTGGAATGATAAAATGTCTCTCAATACACATCTTGGTTGTTTATGGGATCTGTCTCAAAAATGTTGTTAATGTTAAAAGGTAAATATCTATGGATATGTGGTGATTGATTGGTTGATCAGTGGCAACCTCCAAAAAATGTAATATTGTAACTCAACTGTAAGACATTGTCCCCCCACCACCACCACCAAAGACGAACCAGGCTACACCAGAGCAACACACACTACATAAACCAACTCGCATCATCTCATTCCATAGGTGATTTCTTAATGTATTCCTCATGCCAAAGGAATATTTAAACAGTCTGCTCTTCCTATTGTCAGTTACTGAATTCTACATATTGCTTCGGGGCCTGTAATCTACCAGAGGGACACATGAATGATTCTGTTTCTTGTCTTTGTTTTTGAGCACTTAATTTGATAGTCAACCCATAAACTCACTATGTTTCAAAGGATAATTCCAGTCTATTACAACTATGGTCTTGTGTTGATAGCTTTGTCTATTATCTATCAGTTACTCACCACAGTGATTACCGAGATGTTTGAACAGAGTGGCATCACTACAACAAAGTCCGGCAGGGCGAGAAACACAAGCAGTCAGACTATCAACCAGATTATCTAAACCAGTGTTTTGCAAACTTTAAATAAATGACAAACCATCACGACCCAATTCACAACAGGCTGTATCTATATATACAAAACGTTGCTAATAAACCCTCATTGTATAGGAAAACTACAGCAAGTACAGAGGGTCATACAGTTTGGTTAACAATTTTACCATTTGTCTTTATTTTCTCTTTAAATGATGTTAGGCGAACCCGGTCTGACTGCTCGTGTTCCTTGCTCCATCAGACTTCTTTTTAATGTGTTCCCAGATCTATGCTATTAACTTAAGGAGTATAATGTTTTTATTACTTGTAAGGATAATGGCCCAAATCACAAAGAACAAGACCAAGGTTGTAGTAGACGGGAATTATCCTGCAAGGTGCATTTAAAGAGGCGTACTTGACACATATTTCAAAATCCATCTGGTGTTCTCAGCAGGTTTAAAAGCCTCTACATACTCACCTGTCCTCCCAGGTCTGATGCTGTGAATAGTCATGGAGAAAACTAGAGGCTGTTTTTTTGTGCTGAAGCTGCAATAGAAACATTGCTCTAACGCTGTGGTTCCCTTCTTTGCTCCTGTGGTCTCATTTCAGTCCCGCTTCACCACGCGCTTCAACGCGCTGTGTTGTGCCAGAGTCGAATTCGTTGTGTTGGTGCAGGGGTGAAAACGGTGTACAGGCCTTACTGTATCACTGGACCAAAGACCGGGATCCGCCATCTTAACGCATCTCTTATAGATTCATTACAGATTCATGAGCAGTTAATGCTGAGTTAGGGTTTTCCTAAAGGGCATGTAGCAGCTCATTTATCTCATCAAGGTAACACGTGGTTTGGAATCATGACTCGTTAGCATTTTTGGAATTGTATGACTTTTAACATAGAAACATGTGGTTGAAACAGTTGTGTGCTCTTGATTCATTTATTTAACCAATGCAGTTCATCATCATGGCCTAAATACACACTGCTAGTAGGTAAAGCACCCAGGCTCAAAACACCTGATGGACTCCGATCATTTTCCAATAAAGTTCATGATTGACAAATAAAAAGCTGAAATGTTTTGACTTGGAGAATGCATCAGGTGTTTTCTGCCATTCATCAACAATTAAGATCTGTATGAGATTAGTTACAACTTTTTTTTTTTCCTATGACCCTTGACCTTCACTTATTCCCTCATTGAGACTTGCACCCCCAGCTGTTCATGCCTAGATCCCCCATATAACACCTCTCCAACCACCACACTCCCTCTAAAAGCCCCTTCAGTCACGAAGCCTCTTTAGTCAGTCAGCTTGGACACATGCAGGTTATGGTGTTGATCCGGGCCAAACACGGACCGGTTCTGGGCTCAAACTGGGCCAGGTCTGACCCAGCTGCTCCAGACCCAGATTTATCCCCCCCCCCCCCAGCTGGGCGCAAAAAGTAACTGAAAACCCGTACCCCTCCCCCTCCGTCAGAGCTCCCTCCTCTAGAAGAGACTGAAGGTCAATGGCTGGCTTGGGAGGAAAAGGGGCGGGACTGCTTAAGTTTCATCAATGGTAAGGTGTGCTCCTTATTCGCTCCCCTGATGACGATTGACTGCCAGCGGGGTGGAGGCTAACCAATAAGGAGCAGCGTATTTGACGAAGAGGAGGCGGGAGATCCACCATGTACATCCTCAGCAGCAGTTTATTAGTGGTCCCTTTCCAGAATGCCATCTGACCGTGTACCCATGTCTTTGTTTTTAAGATGAAAACTCACAATCACCTAAACGTACCGGACAACTTTTCTGTTGTCTGACCAAGAACTCTTGTTCGTTCTAACTTTGTGGCATCTAACAGTGAAAGGCTGTGATCAGATAGGAGGCTTTATGTTTCTGGCTTGTCCTTCCGGTTCATTCTTATGAACTTGATATCACAATAACGCCTGAAGTGAATTTCTTCAAATTTGGCACAAACGTCCACTTGGACTCAAGGATGGACTGATCATAACTGTGGCATTCAAAGATCACTGTGACCTCACCAGAGGAAATTTTTGGCTATAACTCAAGCATCCAAATACAAATTATGAGAATTTCAAATAAGTGTCTGATAGGATAAAATGATGAAGTGAGGACATTTTGGACAGACATAGACAGTAACTGTAACATGACTGGTTGGCGGATGTATACAGCGTCCAATCACATAGCTAATGAACAATAAGGGGGCGTGTCGGCTGTTAAAAGACTTCCTGGAAGTCTGTTCTCGTGGTTCCGAGGTCCCTCCTCGATCCTCGCTCCTCCGAGCTACATTAGAGCTTTGGGACGGCCGTCAATATGGCGTCGCAGAAACAACTTCCGGTTCAAGCGAGGATCGAGGAGTGAGGAAACAACAATTAAGAGACTTGAGAAGTACCTATAGATCGACCAAGGCAACTTGTTTTGTTTGCGGTTCGCAACCTCTACTTCTTCTTCTACTCTGTTTGCTGGTGGAGGCGTGGCGTGGCGTAGCGTAGCCCATACTGCCAACTTTGGATGAAACTATTCAGCCTAGAGTAGTTTATTAGCTCCGAAACAGTTAATGGAAACGCGCCTGTTTATTTTTGGCAACATTTCAAAAGTTTGCATTGAATGGAACACGGCTAGTGTTGGGCTTAAGAGCTACAAGCTGTAATCACAAGTGGCCAAAGCACTTTTAATTGTGCTTTGAGCTGCGTTAGTGCACAGTTCAAACATGCTTCATGTATAGTAGTAGAGCATGGGCCTCTGCAGATGTATTCACTCCAACAGCCACCACAGAATGATACTTAGCTGGTGCACTGTGGCCTTTTAAAGTTTTGTTTTAGGGCAAAAAGCCGATGAAAAACAGAATGTAAGGCATATGCTGATATAGAAAAACCGTCCTATGTGATCATGGCCTGATGTCCCTCTGCCCTTTGTGCTCTGTTAATGTGCTACTACAACCCATGTGGTACAATGCCTCCTTATACTGTCGCTTATCTCAATATTCCCTTACCTTTATAACCTATGAATGAATGGAATGAACTTCACATCCTCTGATGTGTGTTTGTACCACGAGGTCTCCACCGAGATTAATAACAATAATAATCTATTTCTCTATATTACCACTATGCTGTATATGCATTATCTTGTCAATAACACAGATGTGTTGATGTTAATCACCAAAAAATGTTTCTGCTGGGAAGTTTCTCTCAATGTGAACACATAGCCAGAGATACACCCCATTTACCCAGAGTTCTTTGCAGTTATTTAGCATCTGTGAAACAGGCTATATCAGTTTCCCTTGAGACCAGATGTTGATTTTTCATATTTCGTATTGTTATTCTGATCTCTGTGTGTCTCTCCCTGTGTGTTTCAGTGGAGAACGGGGAACACTGTGACTTCACGGTGCTGCGCAACATGCTAATCAGGTAAAACAGCCGTGCATTTCTTCTCCAAACTTAATCTCATGAATGCAACTTGATGTCTTACCCAGAGAGTCCACTAGAGGCTGACCTAGTTCTTCTCATGCCCACATTAGTTCACTGTTGTCTCAGATGCTAATGTAGCAATAGTCAAAGTTTATTAATGTATGTGCTAATTATTTGCAGCACTAGCTTGTTCTCTTATAGAGTGCTGCAGAGATGATGCAAAAGGCAATGGGATTCTTTCATTGTATTCTGGATTATTGCAGAAAATACGCTCTGTGGCAAACAAATGTTTATGATACTGAAGTTTTGTTCAGAAAGATAATCTTCACAAGTGAACACCACTTTTATGATTTTTGAAGTGTAAATAAAATTGTGAAAAGTGAAAAGCTAACATTAGGTTACAACCAAACTACACCACGGTCACATGACTGCACGTCACCACCACTAAGCTAAAGGAGGACTAGAGTTCTAGTGAGGCCGTTTAGTCGTCTCATTTAGACACCTTTTTAAGACGTAAAAGCTTCTAAATTCACCGGAGGGGTGTTTGCTGACGTATTTTATATTATAAAAACAAAACTGTAAAATCTCTTCAGCTTGTGTTAAACACAGACCTTTTTTCAGGCATCTAACCAAAAACACGTTAAAAAAAACACTGACTTTGAGACAAGGAAATGGAAAGTGCAAAATGCTGACTCATTTCCTTGTTTTAGGACTCATTCCTGCAGCAATCTATACATGAGCTGTACCTTCCTTCTGGGGTTCTCTCTCCTATTCTGCTCCTCTTCCTTCCTCCTTCAGGCACCTGATTAGTTTTTCTTCTTGTTCTTCCCCTTCCACAGGACTCATATGCAGGATCTGAAGGACGTCACCAACAATGTCCACTATGAGAATTACCGCAGTAAGAAACTTGCCGCCGTCACCTGTAACGGAGTAGACAACTCCAAGACCAAGGGACAGCTCACCAAGTACGCCTCAGTCACTAAACTACTGCTCCTCTCATTCTAATGAAAGGGAACACGTTACTTTAGATGTGGAACAAACTGCTTTCCTTTAGTTAAGTTCTATAACAAGTGAATATAACAAATTCCAACTAACCTCCGCCTTTGCTGTGGTCCACAGGAGTCCCCTGGCCCAGATGGAGGAGGAGCGCAGGGAGCACGTGATGAAAATGAAGAAGATGGAGGCAGAAATGGAACAGGTCTTTGAGATGAAGGTCAAAGAGAAGAAGCAGAAACTGAAGGACTCGGAGGCCGAGGTGGGTTTGAGGATCTCCGTGTGTTTGAGCGAGAGAAAGATGAAAAGTGTTGGAAATAAATTGCATTTATGTTTTTTCATGGCCACCATTCATGGTGTTGGTCCAACATGAATGCCATTAATTAACCTCTAAAAGTCGACTCAGCTGTGGTTTTTCACAAGACTTCATTTGATTTATGTTCCATTCAAAGGTAGAGATGAACTTATTGTCTGATCTCTTTTTTTGCCGGTCACATTTACAAACATGTCTGTTTTACGTCGTGCACACAGCGGCATAGAAGGTAACGTCACAGCCACACACACACGCGCACACACACGTGTGTCGTTGTTGTGGAAGTTCTTCCGCGTGAGTGACGAAGAGCTCACAATTTGTAACATCTGTAAGTCCAAAATAAGCTGCGGAGAAAAATCTTTAAAGAATTTGAGACGCCTTTGAGATCCGTTTGAGTGAGAGAACCTCTAACTTGTTTTGTTATGAACATACAAAGAAAAATACAAAAACTGATTGTATATGCTGTCAATTATCATTTTTCGGCAGATGAGACTTTTTAAAAAAGAGGAAATTGGAATCGGCCGAGGAAATTGCATTTATATAAAAATCTTATAATCATAAGGAATTTCTAGTTTTACTAATGTACTCTATAAATTCTTTATACCTTGGCCACTGACTCTTTTTTTATTCTGAATGGCTGTAGTCATTTTTAGTTACCTCGCAATATAACTAGACATCTACGATGCAGGTGTTTGTTTGCCATTCTAAATGAATGAACCAGTATTAAACTGTAGGTAAAGACAAAATCCAGTTAAGCTTGGAGCAATGGTTAATTAGGTCACCAATAGAAATGTGTGAAATGAGAATCTTTACCTTGAAAAAACGATTTAACAAAATAACCATCTTAACATTAGCAGTAATAGTAGTTTGTTCTGTTATGGCAAATAACCAAGACAACTGAACAATATCCATCCGCAGATGAAGACAATGTGGCTGAAAGCATCACAATACGCTAGTACTGTAAGTCGACCGAGAGTTGAATTCTATTTTGTCAGATTTCAGAAAACAAAAACATGATTTCACACTTTTATTTACATGAATCTGGATATATAAAATCATAAGATCAGAATTTTTCTCATACTGATCCCAATATCAGAAATGCCTGTGATACAGCCTAAACTGCTGAATCAGGTGTCGGGGAGCACGGGATTCTATTTATCAGCTCATTTATGCTACAAAGGAACTTTAATCACGTGTCTCTTGATACTGATCCGTACATCATGCCCGATCGCTACTGCATGTGTACCAACTAATGGTACACATCTGTCCTCATCTTGTGCACTCTATTTTTTCCCTGATAACGCTACGTTGTGAACAACAAATCAGTGTTGAAATCAGCAGGAGGAGAGCTCGTTAGCGCAAGCTGTTAGCAGCCGGCGGGCTGCACAGTCCTGCTCGGCTAAATAACGGAGCTGCATGGAGTTACATTATGATGCGTTCAAGCTTTATTTAGTAAAAAGGAGTACTGGGCAAAGATACATTTTGTAACATTATCATGATGTGTTCAGATGTAATCTTGTAAAATGTAGTTTTTGGTGAGAATCTTGAATAAATCCAGTTGTTTGAAGGAGATGTTTTCACAGGAGTATGGAATATATATTAGAGAAATAATTATGACCTATTTAACTTTTTTGTTTATAGCACACTGCTGTCAGATTGAAATCAGTATCAGGAAGGAAAAAGTGTTATTGTAAAAAATATGAGACACGGATAAAAGAGCTATCGTGTGTTTTTCCTGCGACAAGCTAACAAGATCAAAAACCAGTTGCATGAGTAGATGAACGAATAATGGTGAAAAGATACAACCTGAGCCCGTTTGACATTTTGACCCTCAGCTGGAGCGACGCCACGAGCAGATGAAGAGGAACTTGGAGGCGCAGTACAAAGAGCTGGAGGAGAAGAGACGAGTGTATGAGGACGAGAAGTCCAACTGGGAGGCTCAGCAGAGAATCCTGGAGCAGCAGAAACTGGACGCCTCCAAGTCAGTAACACTCCTACCTGTGAACAGCTGACTAATTAGCTGTTTTACTGGCAAAATGGTTCATTTGTCAAGTCTGCAGCATGTCTTCTGATTGACACATGTGGCAAAATGTCCTTTGACAATATTGTTGACATGATTTTTCTAAAATAAGACATTAACTCTGTTTCATTTTCGAAACGTTTTGTTACCTGTGTGCGACATGGAATCACATAATGTGCTATCTTCACCTCATATGGCAGAATTGTACGGCCCTTTGGCTGTCACCGACCGGGACGTCAATGGGAAATTAGGAATAAAACGTAAATAAGTGTACATCATGCACGTTCGTAAATGTGTGCGAGCAGCAGCGTCACTACAATGTGTTGGTGAACTGAGCTTACGGGAGATGTGAGTTAGTTGTTAACCCCTTAAAAAAAGAGAGATTGATACAGAGTGTTGAGTTTTTAACAAAACATGGACTTCTTAGTATTTATTTACTGTAGTCGAAGGTAAAGCCATCTGCTTAGTTTGTGGAGAACAGATCGTAATGTTTAATGATAACAATTTGTATCTCCATTACGAGACTAAACACGCAGAGAAATAGAAAAACTTGACTGATGCAAAGCGGCACGGACATCTGAGGCTTTGCCAGCTGAGCTGCTAAAGCAACAAGCTCAGAAGATGTTGGTTCTCTTTGGATCTACCTTCATATGTGAACAAACATTCTGGTGATGAATTTTAACAAATCCAGATCCTCTCTCACTGACGATCCAGCTCAGACATTCAACCTGACTTCAGTGCACTTGTTCCAGCCCAACACAGACTAGAGTTCTCTCACTGAACTGAAAAAAACAGAAAAGGACATTGGACTACAAACTATCGTAATAAAAGTACTAATTTTGCAGAAACATGATCCCTGTCGGTGTTTTACGATTATATATGGATATTACATATGTATATTTTTGGGGTCATTTTTCCTGCGGCAGATGTCTAGGGTGGAGCTCATTTTAAATGTAGTGGAGTAAAAAGTACAATATTTCCCTCTGAGATGTAGTGGAGTGGAAGTACAAAGTTGAATAAAATGGAAACACTCAAGTAAAGTACCTTGAATTTGTACATACGTACAGTACTTAAGCAAATATACTAGTTATATTCCACCACTGATCATAGTATTTACTCTTACTACTCACAGCTTATCCAAAGCCATACAATGTACTGCTTTTTATAAAGAGGTGGAATATTATGGAGCAGGATTGAGTTCAGTCTATTGGTCCGTCCCTCCACAACAGTCCCTGTTTCTCATGTAGCCCCTTGGGAAAAATAATTGCCCACCCCTGGTCAAGTAGTATAACTGTTAATATATCCAGGCTAACACACACACACACACACTCACTGTGGATGTGAAGTAATACTGTCTCAGATATTTATTGACCAAAAAAAGGTAAAAAAGTTACTGTGATGTATGATGGAGGTAAATGCAATTTCCTGTGTGCTTTTCAAAATGTTGAACATAACAGTTGAGTCCTGACTGTAAGCTAGTGTCATATGCATATATGTTTAGTAGAAAGTAGTTCCATTGAAGATTGACAGTTCGCCTTTTAGTTCAGATCCAGTTCATGTTCACACAGATTTATTTTTTTTACAAACGGACCACGAATGAATCTATAATTGTTCATAGATTACGTTGTAATCTAACCAATCTATCTAACTCTTCAAACATGTTGATTACATGTTTTGTATCATTTTAATACATATCTCGTGTTCTTCCACAAAACTAAGGACCCCTGTCCACACAGCGTATTTTTCTGGCGCTTTTTTTATGTTTCTATGACAACGATGTCCCAACAACATATCGCCGCTCTAACCACGGTTGTATGATAGACTAGCATCGCCCCTTTGCTTTGTATTATCCATCTGGTCTACTATATGGCATTGTTTTTCATCATAAGCACCAATTTGAGGATGCCATACCTGATATTTTGTATGAACCAGCTAGTCACCGCTCAATCTGAGGAGGACGATGCGTCGGAGACGATGTGTCCGTCCAGCTGACGGGCGTTTTGGACTTTCTTATGATAGTGTATGTAGACAGACAAGGTCAAAACAAGCTTCTTCTCCGTTTACTACAGTGACGTCACCAGCGCTTTTTTCTGAAAAGTTCACCAATTTTCAACTTGAAGCGCTCGGAGCGTCAGCACAACAACAGAACGAGTGCTCAGGAAAAAGACGCTGGGTGCAGCGATGGGCTACATCTAATTATTCCAAGGGGCATACATGTTCCGTTTTCGATCTTGTAAGAAGTCCTTAGGTGAAACCACTCGCTAATATGATCGCAAAAAATTGTATAAATCTGCATGTAAAATGAGAAAAGACTGCTTTTTATTTTTTGGGTGATTTTGGGACCGTTAAAGATGGCTCCAGTTTTTTTTCCCACGGTGCCTGTGAAGCCTGATAATACATTTTCCATTTTATTGTACACAATTGTAACATTCTCACTTCTCTCGTTTGTCACACAGGACGATGGAGAAGAACAAGAAGAAGGGGAAAATCTTTTGAAGAGCTGATCCCTCAGTTTTACACAAACTCAATATTTTTCTTCATCCCCCTCTGAAGTTCACATGTACTGTGGCCCTTCCGAAACATACACGCAAACTTATAGAACATTCGCATTCCTCCATGTTACATTTAACAAGCACCGCATTGTGACAGGGATGCCATTTCCACACATACACACACGCATGCAAATGCCCACAAACAGCCCACATGCTTGTCTCTCAGCAGGGTCGTACCGTATCCGTTGAAACCTTTTTCATTTTCAAGGGGAACGCATGTTTTAGTGAAATTCAATTTTCCTATATTTCCTGACAAAGAGGAGAAGCTGGAGTTCCTCTGAGCTACAGTACGGAGGTAACGCATGGCAGGGACCATGCATAGCCATTTGTACACATGTAGTCGTGTGTTCTCTAGATATATTCCATAGATCTGCAGGTAGGCGTACCATCCTCTCCACCACGCTCTTTCTTTTAATGTTCTCAAAAAGTGTGTACACGGTAAAACACTCATAAAATCATAAAGACTTCATAGAGAAGGGAGAGTGTATGTGAGTTTAGGTGACTGAATCAGGTGGCAGCAGAGGAGGGAGAAGTCGAGTGGGATTAAGGCCTGGGCACGGCAAGATCACTGTAAAGCTAACCGCCAACATGCTAGCGCTATTTAGTACTTCTATTTTCTCAGCACTGGGCCTTTTACTCCCCAGAACTTATTGTCCTGTTAGCAAACTTAATGTTCTATTGTTTTTTTAAATGTATATGTACTGTTAATTCCTCTCTCATAAGTGTCTACAAACCATTCCTCTTTTGAGGAACACTCTGACAGTGGAGGTTAATTAAAAACGGACGGTGCAACACAACTAATAATAATCCTCTATTTTGGACTTCTCTTTTCCCTCAAAGGTCAGCTTGTTAATGGTCGACAGTACAAATTCACTCTTTTAAAATTCACCAAACTTGATGTAAAAAATATTCCCTTGTAAACCATTTACCTTGTCAAAATGTTGCCGTTTTAGATTATTGCCGTTTAAAATGTTGCCGTGACCGGGCCTTTGGGCAGGATTTACAGTGGTGCGTGTACGAGCAGGTGTGCTTTCTTAAAGGGCCAGTGTGTAGCAGTCCGGTGGATCTATCGGCAGAAACCTGAACTAAGGTTCTATCGTTTTTTGTTAGCTCAGAATGAGCCCTTCATATCTACATAGGGAGCAGATCCTCTTTACGGAGTCCGCCATGTTGCTACAGTAGCCCAGAACGGACGAACCAAACACTGGCTCTAGAGAGAGCCTTTTATGTTTTTACGTTAAAAGCCACATAGTTCTGTGATGTGCTTGAAACTGAGGTAACATGAGCCGCAGAATCAAAACCGAGGTGCTACCTGTTGCCATCTGACTTACATTGCTCTTTAAGTAGTTTTATTATGGTGTGGATCACCTCCGAGCGAGGCAAACGGTGTTCACTCAGCGGCTCACGTTACTACAATCTTGGAAAGGGAGGGGAGAGTGGAGGGGTATTCAGTTGATTGCAATCTGCAACCACACCCCTAGATATCACCAAATCCTACACACTGTCCCTTTAAATGCTGTGTTTGAGGTCTGAAATGCTGACTGATCTGAGGGAGATTTGAACTGTGTGCAACAGCAGCCAGAACATTGTCATTGTGTGTGTGTGTGTGTGTGTGTGTGTGTGTGTGTGTGTGTGTGTGT
>NW_022280277.1:21093-31870 GCF_004355925.1 Anarrhichthys ocellatus
TGTGTGTGTGTGTGTGTGTGTGTGTGTGTGTGTGTGTGTGTGTGTGTTTTTTTCCTATTTAAATAGAAGACATTATGCAAAAGCTTCATCGGTGTCTACCACGTTACAGGTCACAGTGATTACAAAGATGTTTTATATTGTGATTTAAGTGATGGATGTCTTCGATCTGAACCCTGATATCCAGCTTTTTTGTGATAAATTTCCCTTTGTGTGAAAGGGACAATTCATCAAAAAGCTGAAATATTCCTGTGACCCTTCCTCTCTCCCTGGACTCCACAGGAAGACAACAATTTGGAGAAGTTTGCCAATTCTGCCATAGCTTCGTCTCTGACTTCACTTATCAAATATTAGATAGAACCGCTTCCTCAAGCAACCAATCATTACCCCTCTCTTACAGAAGTCAATTCAAAATCAGAAGGCAGTGTGCTGCAACACATTGGAACCTTTAAACCTTTCCAAGAGCTCCCATGTTTTATTTTCATGTGATAATGATGATATTAATAACACTATATGTAAGGTTGAAGAACAGCTCCTGAAATCCCTTATAGTTTTCTCAAGCGACTCATAGAGTAATCTGTTATTTTAGTATAGTTTTTCAGATCGCCTGCAAAATTCATGATGCATTTAAAGCAAAATGCTAAAGGGACGAACGTCACACCTGCAGCATTTCAGATATTACCTGTATGGTTTTGTTCATGATGGAAATGCTTACATTGTGTACATACTGGAGGCTGCTCAGTGCCCTCTTTCTTTCTTTCACAATATTATAAACCAGGAATAACAACAGAACTTGTACTCAGAACTATTATGTAAAACTTGTCTTAAGAAATACACCAATACATTTCCAATACATTTATACACGCACACATATAGCGTATACATCTATGCCAATGAGTACACTTTCTCAGGACCGCTCCATTATTATATATTTTCTCTTTTAAGTCCGGAGAAAATCAAGTTCAAAATAAGTGAATTTTTCTTTGAAATGCTTGTGAACCACTTCCAATAACACCAAGTAAAGATAGACATAAGTCTAGGTGGACTTTTTTGTTTTTGTAATATTTCCCTTTTTTTTTTTTTTTTTATGTGGACACTGTTTACTGCTTCTCTTCTTTGTTCTCTCTCTAACTGTACATTATTAATATTAAAGTTGACATGGTTATGCTTTAAGTCCCAACGTGTTTCTTTTTAACACTCTCGTGAAATTAGTCGTTTAATATGGAGACAAACATTTAGAATCTTCCTGGATGGGGATTTATCAAAACACACACGTTTGTAAATATGTATCGGTACTGATACGCGATTATCAAAAAGAAAAAATTACACTGTAAATGGGAACTATGCTTTATGTTGCAGGTTGTATTCTATGTAATTTGTTTATGTAATCTTTGCCCTGTTGACAGCCATGGCCTGAGAGACATTATGTTTATTGCTGTCCGTCCATCTCAAGATCACCATGGGAATTTCTTCAAATTTGGCAAAAATGTTGAACTGATTATAAGTTGGTGGTCAAAGGTCATGTGATCTCACACAAACCCAGTTTTGGCCATAACTCAAGAATCCCTTTGCTATTATAAAAATTTCACAAAAATGTCTAAGAGGATAAGATTTTGGACAGACATGGCTGACTGGTTGGTGGATGCATATGTCTGTATTTCACTACTACCATAATATTATAAAAACAATATGCAGTCTGCTGTAGCAGAATACGATATTAGCCGAGGACAGTTGTTTCAGGCAATGTTAACAAAAGTGAAAAATACTTTGTGTATCTCTCAGTTTAATGAATTCCTCCGTGGCACATGTTACGCCCTTCCACAAAGTTTCGTGATAATCAGGCCGGTAGCTAATCCTGCTGACAAACTGACAAACCAAAAGCATAACCTCCTTGGTGGATGTAATGAGAATGTGGAGACTGAACCATGCGGTAAAAGTGCAGAAAACCGTGATGGAACAGTAAAGTCTGTCGAGCGGATAAACCAGTTTGCTGAAACATTTGTCACAGCAGTGCAAACACTGAGCTCTCCTTGAAGTACATTTGGTCACTCACTCGGATGAGTCAATGATATTCATACGCCTAATAAGGAAATGTAATGTGTACAAAAGACCGTTCTCTTGACGGTTCCCCTGTTTGACCTTGGAAACAGTATGCTGTCAAAATAATCTTAAATCAAAACTAAAGATAAGTGGTGAGTGATACATGATAGGCTGTGAGGAACATCACATTGGTAACACAGCAATGACCCTTGTCGAGAGCGTGAATGAACACTGAGCTGTGTGTGAACACCAGACCAGTGTTTAGAGAAAAAAACTAGTAGAAAAGCTTGCTTTAGAGGTGCTCATTTCAAAATTTAGAGCATCAACATGAAAAAGTGCCCTCTACGGTGCCTTCCAGTCAGTGACGTGCGGTGAGGTTCGTGGCTGGTGAGGCACTGACTCTTTCAGTGTCAGATTTACAAATATATGAACCCAATAGAGTAGCTTAAACCACCATTCAATTGGCAGCTTGCACATTGACTACTGGTTATTTTTCATATCAGTATTCTTTACACACACATAGGTAAGGTACATATTTGATTATTTGTTTTTTACTTTTCATGATGACAGGTGAGGCAGAGAAAACATGATGGAGTGCCCTTTTGGATGCCCTTCCAGTGCCACATAGGCTGCCCTGCATGCAAGACAACTTTCTCCTCCACTGAACTTAACCATCCCTTGACCATAAACGTTTCAGATTTCGGACACTCATTTGGGTGAAAAGAATAGTAAATGGTAAATGGACTTGGACTGTGTGGTAGATGCAGTCAGGCCTAGCTTGAAAACCTGAGACACATTCTCTAACCCTATACCTGTACTCAGAAAACACACATAGCCAGCAATATAGTTAGGACATTTATTAAAATACAAAATTATGTATTTATAGGCCTGCAAAACCAGGCATTAATTGATCACAGTATTATATGATAATACATCTTCAGTGCTGCTGAATGCTGTTGTCAATGTGCAGCTGATTGTAGACATCCAGAGCCCACTGGAAAGTTCCACTGTAGCAGATCTGTCTTCCTTTGATAGTCTGGACTCTGCAAAACATAAAGAGAAAACTCAGTTTGTCCACCTTCTTTAGTTTGTGTTATAAGAGTAATTGCTGTGGCTTTGTGATGACGCCTGTCTGGATGTCATACTGTAGGTTATCCATCTTTCTATTCATCATCTCATCAGTTACAGGACAAAGACAGTGGAAGAAACAGTCACAAACTTACATGAATGCCTGCTTCAGACAGGAGCTGTGGGTCTTGGCTATGCTGGAGACCCGCTTCAATGGTAAACTGCGCGTGCAGACATTGAAACAGCAGTTTCCAGGCGCTGTGTTGAACTGCAGAGCTTTAGCTGTGAGGAAGGTGAAACGGATAAAGTCAACACAGACACGGGTGTGAGCAAACTCTGAAGATGATATAGGCACGATCACTGAACACTCACGCATGGCGTTGCAGCAGCAGGCGGTGAGCAGCAGCAGCCCCAGAGTGAAGCAGAGAGTCTTCATGATGCTGTCAGAGATGATGATGATGATGTTCTTCTTCTCCCTTTGCTGTGATTGACTCTTGGCATTGCGTCCGATATAAATCCTGTCCATTGTGGAACCAAAATGTATGACGTCAGCCTTTCAGGGCAAGAATTCTCCGACACCTCCTCAGAACTTCCACTGCGAAGAGACACTCAAATGGCTGCTGTCGTAGTTTGGGGAGGGAAGTGACAGCTAAGGGACAGGCCACAGATTTGTTGTAAAGATTAAAATCAACTTCCCCCATTTAGAGAACAGAAACCCGGTGTTTATCTTTACATCTTGGTGTATATTTAATTGGTGGAAAGATTGTCGTGGCATTCAATGTCATCATTACAGAAACTTTTTATTTCGATTTAGATCGTACTCAAGTTTAATTGACAGTGTCTTAGTTTAGTGGTTCCTGACCTGGAGTTTGTAAAAATATTTTAAAAGACTTATCTTTTTTGTCCTCTCTCAAAAATAGTAGGCTATTTGTTGGCAACCACTCTCTTAGTTTACTCATAAGATGAGCTTTTAACATTCCATCCTTTACATTTCCAAAAGCAGATGGCAGCCAGGCATAACAACCAACCCAAATGCACACAGAATGAACAGGCATGCACAATATTTGCTGGTCAATATGTTTTATGGATTCCATAAAATGCTCTATAACTTTGTATATTTCATCTTTTTTACTGAAACTAATACTGTATTATTTACGGTAGAAAAATGCATTTAATCTGTAGCTGAAACTGATTTATATGACTTAAAAAGTTTTTGACATTGGTAAATTGTATATTCCACCGAAGGCTGGATCAGAGTTGCAAATCAGAGTGGTAGCAAATTTAAAACACTTTGTCCTTTGAGAACACAAGTTGGCGCATAGTTGCTGAATTCACTCAAAATTTACTCTGAATTTTCCAATGAAAGGATTTAAGTGTTAGATTGTGTTTTCAGTCACAGAATTGTAAACTCTGTGATTGGATGTTTCTTGCAGAAATGCACCTTAGGAGTCGCAGTAAACGTCTTCCTCATCGTTTTTATGTACTGTACAGGCTTATAATACCTTCTACCTTTTCATAAAGAACCAGATTTGTTCTGTGAGTTACTTTTCATTGTCGATGGGGAAAATTAAGGGGAATTTAACTCCAGTAAAATAAAGACAACATGACATTCAGGCCAAATGAAATGATTGGACAGGCTTATTACAGTCCTGCGAAAACAGCAGATACTGGATTTTTGTCAGACCATTTGATTTATGGATTGCTGTCGGGTTGTAAAATTTAAAAAAAGTATTACCAACCCATAGCTTTAAGGTGGATCCTGATTTATCTCTTGAATTTGAAGCCCTGTGAGATGATACCTGTGTCAAAATCTATTTGAAGACTTTAGTTTCTCACCGTGTAGTTCTTAAATGCATGCTCATAAATTTGAAAAACACAAAACAACTAAAAAGAGAAACAAAACAACTCCAATAAAAGGGCAAAACAATCACAGGCAAAAAACACTAGACAACAAGACAAAAAGAGACCAAAACAACTAGCTAGAGATGCAAAACAGCTGAAATAAGACACAAAGAGTCTCACAACGACTATGAAAAGGGACAAAAAAAAGGCTGAACAACTATAAAGTCTTTGAGTCTTGCTCCTTTGGGGGGACCTTTCAGGGGCCCAATATGTCATAATCCACCCATGGGTTTTGAAAAGCAACAAGTGCTGTAGATTTGTTACAGTCTGAGAGGACTAACCATACTGTGCGGAGGGTCGGTACTAGACAGTAGCTGTCCAAGTCTGGATATTTTCTACCTACCATTAGTAGAATCAAGCCAAACAGAAAGTTTTGGTTTAAGTCTGCTGCATTGATAACGTGGCAGATAAGCACTGGGAATTCCAACTCCAGAAACAATATCCTTACTACTCTGCATTATCCACAGTGCTCACTTTTTCATCAGAAGGATTTTCTATGTATTAAATCGGCTTGAAGCCACTTTAAACCAAAAATGTCTCATTTTCTCTGTAATTCATATGTACACTATTTGGGCATTAAAAGTCAAAGTTCAACATTTTGGCTGTAAAAAAATAAATATTCAGAGGGTTGTGGGGTTATAAATACAAACACAAAATACCAACCACTAAATTATACTGGTTTCTGCCTCCTCCAGGGTGAACTACATCATGAGTCAGTTTCCGCCTTTATGCAAATCTGTGCGGTGCAGACAGAAGTGATGGAGACAGCATGATGCTCACAAGATCTTATCAGCTGTTTTCAGAGGTGTGCACAAACCCAGGTTTAGCAGTGCATCTGTGACCCATTTAGATCATCTTTATTTGGTTGCATGCATTTGCAACCAAATAAATTTCCTCTTAATCATCATCTGTAACTGATTTCCATCTCTCTTTTAATGGGCTGTCATTGCAATGCACTGAGCTTTATATATAACATAATTACTCCCTATGAAAAGATACATTTGAGAAGCATGTGTTGATTGTGTTTCAGTTACTGTGAGCTACTGATGTGTCAGAACTTACTTAGGGAAAACTGATAGTCCCTGTGGTAGCATTTTACATTAATATAGAAATGACCTAAACCCATACTTCCTCCCTTGTCTAGACACGGTCATTAAAAATAGATATTGTTTTGTTTGATAAAAACATTATTTAACATGTCTCAAGTGGCTTGAGACTCCTGCCATGCTCGATCCATGTCTCAGTTGTGAGATAAATGGGTGACCCACAAGGTCAGTGTTTAGTGTCATTTGACCATTTGTTTGCAGCTTCCATCCATCAATTATCAAGGGAGATCTGTAGGCTTAATGTAGGATCTTAATGTTTAGCTAATTCTCACAATTAGTCATTTTCAGGAAAGGTTAAGTATAAATTTAGGTTTACAAAAATCCACCTCTTCAACAGCCTATTTACTGTGTTTATGATCTATGGTTTTGACACATAATAGAAATAGTGTAATTAATACCATTCATGTACAGATTTTATTCAACATATACCATCTTATTGTTAGTTATTACGTATGTTAAAGCTTTATGTCACACTCCACACCAGTAGATTCCACTACATCATCATATTGGTTGTGGAATCTTGTTTTGCGTGTTTAGTTTAGAGAGTACGGTAAAACGCCCTCCCTCTCACTCCGAGCTTTTCAGCAGGAAAAGGCGTGGATTCCGATTTCTTCGAGCCTTGAGCCTCTCTCTCCGCCTCCTCGAGTGTATTTACGGTACTCCAGTTGTATGCAATAAGCGTCAGAAGCCCCGCTGAAATTCAAAGTTGAAGGAGGAGACTCACTGAAAGCATAAAACAACAAGAAGGTTGTTTCTTGTTTTCTGTCATTTGACCTGTTTCTTGCAGACTGTAGTTTCATCCAGACTTATTTTCAGGTAAGACAAAATCCAACCTGGTCAGCATATATTATGTATGAAACAGCGGCTAAAGTTAGCTTGTCATTCTAAGCTAGGCTAACGTTACGCTGGCAATTTTAGATAGCTACATTAGCTTGAAATGAGCTTTCCTGAGTTGACTCATAGTACAATGTTGCTAATGCTAGCAAGCTAACGTTAGCTCCTTTAACTAGTTTTCAAGTTACAGGTGTTCACTGTTTGAAGATAGAAACGTTGCAGGCTTACTAATTAAACTTAACGAACGCATGTTTTTTTTAGTGTTGGCAGTGTTAACGAGTTATGTAACATTATTTAACGTCAGCTGACTAGTTAACACAACTTGCTACGAATGTGTGTTTAATTTAGAAAATGAGCTGAGCTGAAAGTAAAACGCAGGGCGTTGGCACGTTTACTTTCATTTGTGATAATCCTGCGGCGTTTTTATCCCACATTAGTGTTTCCCCTGTCTGTGTAAAAACGTCTAAAAGCTAGCTTTAATAATGTTAGCCCTTTTTTCCTGGCAAAGACAACGTTCGTTTAAGCGTTTTATTTACCTAAGTTATGTTATATTAACGTTAGCCGATCATAATTATTTGCATGACCTAGTAAGGTTAATAGTAAGAAGGTGTTTTGAGAGGGGAGTAAATACTAAATAAACTACCATATCTTATTGCTGTTGTGCTTAAAGGTTTGACATCTGAAAATATACAGTCATTACCGTCACTGTTTGCAGCTCAGCATGGAAGGTGGCGAGGAAAACGGTGCCAACATCAACTTGAAAAGACAGAGAGAACCTTTGTCAGATTCTGAAGACAATGTCTTCTCCCCATCAGGTTTGATTCTGCCTGTATTAAAAATCATTGATAGGCTAATAGCAGAGAATGAAATTAGCACCTGCCAAATACAGGTTCATAGACATATCTTTATCATAATCACAGCAGTCTTTGCAGGTATATTTGTGACTTTTGTCCTTGTGAGTCTGTCTATCTGATGCCTCAGAGGTGGATGATGGCCAGAAACGGCGGCGTCTGGAGGCAGCTGGTCAGGAGAACCGCAGTCCTAAAGCATCCTCCTCTGGACGCCTAGCTGAGCTAGACACAAAGCCGGACACGCCGATGGTTCCTTCAGTCCGGTCCAGAGTCCAGCAACTCACCCAGAGACGAGAGGGTAATCCAACCTTCACCGTTGAAGCAGGCATGCTAATAATTGACAGGCTTACAACAGTATAGCAGTGTATTTGGGTTTATTGTGTTTATGGTACTGCTCAAGATACCACGGTAGCCAAGATCAACAGTCAAGCTGGATTTCCTGCATTCAAAATGAGAACTACTGTCAAGGTGCTTAACAATCTGTGTGGATCCAGTGTGTTAGATAAATATTGTAGTTTGTTGTTTTAGGGGGAGCTCCTCTGGCCCAGCGGTGCCTCTCGGATCCTGGGGCTGACAGCCCATCAGTCATCTTCCATGAAAAGAGCTTCAGAGAGTATCTCCTTGGTGAGGATGTATATGATCACACACATTCAAAAACCTCTGAGGATGAAAATCTGTCTTATAGAATACAGTGTTCCTTTTCTGTTTAGTTTTTTTAACAGACATTGAAATAACGATGGATGAAAGACAATATGATAAACTATCAAAGGCAAAGACTCAAATTATCCGGTTTCTGGGCTCGTTGTGGAGTTTTTTTTATATTCGATTTCCGGGCTCCTTTGACGGGTCGGCTGAGTGATCTCAGACCTGACAGTGGCTAAAGGGCCAAGTCTGGGAGTTCACAGTCCGTTAAAGGATTTGCCACATTTAGCTGCAAAGTCCTTAATAAAAAGTTCAGAAAGGCAAACGTTTGCCTAACGTGATTGTGACTAAGCTCAGGCATTAAGGCATTTTTGCATTCACATAAAAAAGCAACACTAGGTCTTAAGGCATGTATTGGTTAAAAAGTATGCCCATTGAATTCTAACCCTCCACTGCACTCAGAAGACGCTGGTAAATGATCCGTCATCACATGTACAGATCATTTACCAGAATCCCAGGAAAATGACAACCCTCTGCGTGCACAGTGCATCCTCCCATCATACGTGCAGCCCACACACACTACTGCACTGTAATGCAAAGGAAAGTTTTGTTAAATATTAACTTCTGTTACATATTCTACACATAAAGACATAGAAACAGTTGTAATGTTGCTGCTATGATGTCAATATACTTTGATGATATTTATGTTAAAACAGCAAGCAAAGTACACAGTTTATAACTTGACACCGTCTCCTAGATTTTGTTAGCTAGCTGTTATAATGGGGATGTAGCCTGATTGAGCATGCTAATGCTAATTGAGTAGTTTTAATTAATCCATTTCCAACTATTCTTTATTGTAACTTATATATTTTATAATTAGTTGTTCACTTTAATCCCTAAGTTTGCACTGAGCCCAAATTGTCGCCTCACATTTTTAAAGTACCTTTCCCCATAAGTTAGCTTGTTGGCTAGCTTTTTAGTGTGTTGCTTTCAACATATTTGTATAATACAAACTATTTCAAACTAAGAATCTACATACCTTAATATGTATGTAGATTCTTTTTTTATTGTAATAAATATATTTTATTGATCTTTCTGCCAGAAATAATTTGTATTATACAAATTGTTTAACAAAACAGAACGGTAGTAATATTCCACAAGAGCATTGGCATTGTGCTACAGAAATTCACAAATGAACTCTACAGTGAGCCCATTAACTTATTTCTGAAGAGAATCAATGTGATGTTGAACAATGCCTGGCAGGTGTAGTTTCCGTTACCATTTTTAAATTTTTTTTTTTTTATTAGATCCCCTGTTGAAATGTTCATGTTGTACAGTACTGTGGATGCTAAAGGTTAGTATTGGAGCCATGCTAGGAGTTGGATCTGCCAAACTTCCAGCAGATATATTTGAGCAACGGGGACACATCCAGTAAAGGACATTCAGTGTTGTCATGCAGCTTAGAGCTCAGTGGTGCTGGGAAAAATATATGAAAAGTAGTGTTTTTTTTTTTTATATATATATATGTCAAGGGCAGCTCAATTAAAGTGGACTAGCTTTACTAACTCAAATCTACTTGCAGCGCACACACAATACTGCTGTGTTATATAGGTAGATCTATATATCAGATTGGAACATGTTAATGGCAGATACTCTATATTACATTTTCTTTAGAATATTTCTACCATTTGTTTTAGATAAAAAAATTTCTTCATTTCTATTTATGTTTGAATCTCTATTAATGTTTTCCTTCCAGGTCAGGGAGAATTTAATCAGCGAATGGAGCGTTTTAAAGTGCCGGTCTTCCAGGCTGGTCCCACTCCAACACCAAGCCCTGCCAGCGCCTCCCCGAGGACCTGCTCCAACTTTGTGTCTGCCATTCAGCAGAAACTCCACGGCACCCCAGCGCCCAGCTCCAAGCAGGCTTCTCGCATTCGCCAGGTTGGTTTAGAGCCCTTCTTTTGCTAAAATGCATACTTTGATCAACACCATTCTAGCTCTCATGTTCTCGTACTCTGATGAGCAAATATATTCTGTAGCCTGATGATACAAATCATTTACACACATAGATTATTTGTAATAAGAACTTGAGAATGTCTGTCATGGTTACACTGATCAGGAACGGGAAGAGGAGTTGAGCGGGTTGCCTTTCCAACCCATCAGTGAGAATGCCTGGCTGAAAAGGAGCAACTCCGATCCCTCGTTATCTCAGGTGGGTTTGTGATCTTGTACACCTGTCTCACACACACGTGTATGTATGTATGTATATGTGTGTGTGTGTGTGTGTGTGTGTGTGTGTGTGTGTGTGTGTGTATGTATATATATGTGTGTGTGTGT
>NW_022280277.1:46870-86258 GCF_004355925.1 Anarrhichthys ocellatus
TGTATATATATGTGTATATATATATGTGTATATGTATATATGTATATATGTGTATATGTATATATATGTATATGTATATATGTGTGTGTGTATATATATATATGTATATGTGTATATATATACACACAAACTTACTTAATTCTTGACTGTTTTCAGCATTTCTCTGATGATAGATGAGAAGTGTCTATAGTGTTTCAATACCAGACAGTTTAGTTCTTGAATTGCCATTAAGTGATACACAATGGTTATTGCATTTACAAATAGATTGTCCCCTTTTTATGGCATGGCGTATATTCAGTACAACATACTCTACAGACCAATGGCAACTCATGTTTTAAATAGGTTTTTGTGGATGTGATTTTTATATTTGCATGTTTAGTGAGCCAGTTTGTTTGAGTTTTTGTTTTACACACCGGTTAATGTAAACATTAGCAGGGATGGACCCCCTCTGGCCCCTCATCTCCCTCCGCCTGGGTTCCTAGATCCAGAGGGAGAGTCCGCTGGCCTCCTTTGAAGCTCTGGGATGTGAGTCCGTGACCAAATAACCCTTATCTTTCTGGTGACTTTTGAGCTTTGACGAATGGCCAATACTTGGAGCCAACGGAATGGGTAATAGGGATTTGGGCAGTGATGAGAATTAAATTGAATAACCGAACAAGGCAAATATATCAGCAACTTTTGCTTGAAGAATTACCCATTTACGTGGCTCCAGGTGTTTGTCTCTTTAGAGGAGGGGAGTTCACCTTTTTAATAGTGCACCTATTTAAGTCTGGTGGTGTTTTTGGGAAATTGGCTGTTCACACAAAGGGTTATCGTTTCACCAACACGTCATGAACCGCAGCGGACCTTAACTCTCATTTGAGATGTCGTAATGGAACCACCATGACATGACATGGTAACCCACTGCTTCACAGAGATGAACGTCACAAATTCACGTTATGTTTCATATATTTTTCATAAACTTTATGTATTACATACAGTCACCTTGGAGGGGTATGTATTTTGACTATTCAGCATAACTCCACCTTGATATTACTTGCGCCGCTCTACTGGTTATAATGGCTGTTTGGTGTTTGTTGGCATTCAGAGTTCAATATTTTGTTTGAGTTTCAATACTTTGCTTCATTTGCTTCATGCCTTCCTGCCCCTTTTATTATACACTGTCAATATAATAACTGCAAGATGCAGTATTGTATTCCTTATCTTTTAGCTTGTACATATACTTTGATTATGTTACATTGATAAATGTCAAATAAATCTTATTTTTGTTTCCTGGTGCTGATATCGTTGCTTCCAGCACATGGATGGTGACGCTGAGATGATAGATGGCAGCTTCACTGAAGCTACTACATCATGTGAAGAGAAGCAATCTTCAGGTGGGACAGGTGAATTGGCAAAAGTGGCAAATTGACTGTCCCTTATACGGTCCTCATTGATGAAATAAACATATTTTGGTTTTATAGTGTTCAGAATTAGGTCAATACAATGTCTTAAACTGATCTGCAAGACCAGTATTGTGGCCCCATCAATACTTTTTTCCAGTCCTTTGTAGCCCATTGCACTTGAGTATGACAATTGTTAAAATAATTACTCAATACTCTGTTAAAATATTCCCAAACGGTGACACTCATGATCCTCATTATACACAGTCACTCAAATTGGAGCGCCACAATTTTATAAACCGCCTAGAATGATATAATATAAATTTTGTAGTATAACCCTTAAAAAATTCTGATCTATGGCCACCTAATTTTAAGAATGAATGTGTAGTTACAATCTGATGTCACTTTGCAAGAAGAGTAATGATCCAAAACAGTTCCACAAATCAATAGTCCACCAATACCCCAAAAATGTTTTCGGGTCAGCATTCTGTCTGAACTGCCTGCGCTGAGATCTGCGGGCCAGCTCACAGCGTCTATCTGATCTATTTTTTGTGCAAGCCTAGTATTACTGCTGTTTGTGTTTGTCGTTGAAGTTCCGTATATTATTATTCCATATATTTGACAGTTTTGTCTAAACCAGCCAGAGGCAACCTAGCGCATGGTTGCTTAACCAACAGCTCACTAGCAACAAGTGTGCAAGAGTTTTTTGGAAATGTTGAAGTTCCCTCTATCCGCATAGCAAATGGTCTCTTTCACAGCCATTAGCTGTTGTGCAGCTTGTTATTTATGGTTGCTTCATGGATTTATTTTTCCCGCCTGTATTTCGTGGCTAGTACTGTGTCCTCCTTCACAGTATTTGTTAGGTTTATTGGTGAGATTGTTGGAATGTTGGTTGCTTAATGATTTCAACTCAGATCTGGATGTTTTCATAAGGATGGCAGCCTTCTTTTTTAGTGCTTTTGTCATTATGAATGTGACACTTCGTATCAAAAAGGTTGCCGACCCCTGATCTAAACAGAGAGTGACGAGCAGACACACACACACACACACACAAATGAAGAGCAGAGAAGCAGAATCGTTTGTAGACCGGCGCAGAGAAATACTTCCGTTGATCGGACCCAAAAATCCAGATCGGGCCTCCCATAAAAACAAATGGATATAAATCTTTGTACCTGCTATGATGTATATCAAGTATGAAGCTTAGGTATCCTGGTGTTAAGATGTGAGACTACTTTTTCAACAGGTGAAAGGGCACCCAGTGACTCTGAAGCTCCCGTAGGGCTTGACAGCACCAATAAGGAGCAGCTGCACATGGGATGGAAGGAGCAAAATCCTCATCAAGGTGATGAAGTCCACGAGGAGGAAGGAATTGAAGACAAGCAGCAAGGGACCCAACAACCACAGACTGTCTTGAAGTTGTCTTTTAGCGAGGATCAGAGTTTTTCCAAAGCACCTTTCAGTGAGAACCAGAATGTGTCAGAGTTGCCTACAGTTGATGAGCAAAGCTCGCTAGAATCAGCTCATGCAGAGGAGTCTGACAAGACGGAAACAGTTGATGTTTCCATAGTAACTGAACAGGGCGGATCTGAAGTATTTTCACCTGAAGAAAGAGATGGTTCTTCATACAGTGAAGAGGGGATTGAGCCTTCAACAGATGAGGAGTTACGTTTGTGGAGATATCCTCAAGACGAGGAAGAGTCTATCGTAGCTGGAGAACAGGAGGAATATGTGTGTGTGAAAGAGGAGGAAAGGGAGTTGGAGTCATCCAGAGTAGAAAAAGTGAAACACGGCTGTGTTGCAGATCACAGTGAACCCTCTGACATCCAGGAAGGTGAATGTTATTTGGGGGATGTCTCTGCTGAGATGGGCGGCTCCTCTGAAATGCAGGAAGATGAGAAACCTAGACCTGAGTTACAGAGATGTTTAGATGAATCTGTAAAACACCCATCTAGTTCAAGCAGAGACATAGAGACCATGGAGTCCTGTGGAGGACTTCATGAGGATACAGAAGATGTTGATATTTTTATAATAAAACCAAATCAGAAAGACACAGGAGGATGTAGTCAAAGGGATGATGTGTGTCAACAGTCAAATGAGATCCAGACAGTTTTCATAAAAGGAGACAACATGGATCTAGAGTCGGACAGAAGTGGCAGGGACGAACTAACGGAGGCTTCTGGTCTGACAGAAACACAGACGCGGTACACAGAACTAGAAAGAAATATTAAACACATAGCAAAACGTCAGGATGAATCATCAGCCACTGGTGGAAAAGATAGAGCCCAGAGTTTGACAGAGTTCCAGGTGTCAGATCACCTTTTGGAGACCGAGCAAATGGAGCAAGATACAGTAGATGGGAGGCAAGGTGTTGTAGAAACTTTGTGTTCAAAGAGAGTCACCTTCATCCTGGAGCCTGAGCTCATCAATGACTCAACCCTGTCTGAGGCCAATACCTCCACGGAGTCCAGGACAGAGCCAGAGACAGGTGAGAACAGTAAGAAGATGCAGGTGTGAACTCCTGAGGACAACTTGGGAACTCCTTCGAAGCACATGGGTGAAATAGTTTGTTGGTAAGACAGAAATCCCTGACCACTGGAAGTATTGGGCGTTTCTAAATATAATCACGGGGTGACTAAATGTTTGAACATGCACAGATGTTATTTAGAGAAGTGTGTATCTTTACAAATCTAAAATGTTTCAGCCAGAGTGTGTTGGGAAATATTCATCTTCAAGTAGAGAGACCAATACAGGGACACAAGCTGGTTGGTGTTGCACAGGTGTACTCGAGGGAATAAATATGACCTGGCATAAAAGTGAAACAAGATGGATGGTGCCCATCTGTTGTGCGTTTTCTTCAATTTTAACACCTAGTTGTGTGGGACCTCAGCAACCATATACCCGTCCTCCTTTTTTGTTTTAGAAAGTGCCCTCACACATTTTTCTTCCCACAGATGCTGAGCTGAGCTCTCATGATGAGACCAACACGGCTGAAATAATCGACCAGATGTTCGAGGAGGTGCTGGAATATGCTGGAAGGATGGAGGAGGGTAGGGGGGGCGATGAAGACATCGAGGACCACGACAGTGGCATTGGTGTTTGCCCTGGAGACAAAGACAAGATAGACACAGAGTCAGAGAAGGAGAAGAGTGAAGAAGAGTGCGATGAGAGCAAGAGGCTTGAAAGCAACAGAGATGAGCTGACCTTTCCTCCCAGCGGCATCCTCTCTCCTCTCAGCAAGTCTGTAGAGGCTGTGGTCACCCCTCTGGTAAGATGAATTTAAAACTTGATCTGTCCATGCTTGGGTTCCATTAGGGGAGCTCTCTGATAAATTCAGAACCTGGAACAATATTTAATGTTCCATATTTCACCAACAGCGACTGGCAGCAAGCCAGGAGTCCAATCCTTCCTCTCTGCTCTTGACTCCAGAAGAGACGACCACCCCTCCTGCTGAATCTCCTCCTTTATACAGGTAATAACAGCATAGCCCTTTGTACTAACTCTGTTTGGAGTTCTCCATCTTCAATTGTCGGTTGTCTTCTCAATATCTTATATACCGTAGAATCTTTTAACCATTCATATCCTCACACTGGTGACTTGGCCATAAAGCACAAGAGCTGAAATAACAATGCTAAATTATTTAAAATAAAAATACAATGATAATCACTGTAGAACTTTGAGGTGCTTTAAAAGATGGAAATCAAATGTTGGACCAGCCGGCCCATAGGCCTCACTAAAGCTATGATATTACATCATTATATTGGACTTGATAGGATAACTAGGAATTTGGTTGCCATAATGTTTAAATATCTTTATGTAACGTAAAGGCGGCATTGTATTTCAATCGTCATATATTGTCATTATTTTCACTTATCTTTAATTACTGTTTCTTAAGCTTTTCTTTTGGAGGAGCAGTAATGATAATCCATATTGTTGCATTTGCCTGGGTAGTTGATTGGTACTGTCATGTGTCTGTGATTTGATTTTGGTTTGTTCTGTGATTCTCAGTATTGATGCATACCGCACACAAAGACAGAGTAAGCTGCCCACCATTCAGAGTGTCACTCCTGGGGCTCAGAGACGAGCTCCAGAGAAGTTCCAACCTCAACCATCCGTCAACACCAAGGAGAAAATCACGGTGTGAAGCGCTGTCTTCAGCATTATAAACCCATTAACTGTTGTTGTTAATCAACCCATTTCAGATGTCACTGAGTATTTAATTTAGTAGTTTATTTGTCAGGGAAAATGCAAAAATATAAAGGTTATAATAACATGAGATGTGTTGTCTATATGATTTCTAGTCGAGGTTTATTTGCAACCCGTGTCACTTGTTAGGCTTTTCTGCTTAAAGGGCCAGTGTGTAGGATCTTGCAAAAATGGAATATAGTAATCCAGTAGTAGTATAACTATCTTAAGTTTATAATCACTTGAAACTAACAATTGCTCTGTTTGCGTTAGCTTAGAATGAGCCCTTCTTATCTACATGGGGAGTGGGTTCTTCCTCACGCAGTCTGCCATGTTTCTACTGCATATCTATGTGTATCTGTATTCAGGATGAGATCAAAGTATGTACATACCTTATGTATTGTAAAATACTATTAATTCAGTCAATTGCTGACATGTTTTTTTTGATTGACTTCAATCCAGTACAGTGAATAACCCACAGTCTTTCTGTTGCCCTGTGTTTGTCCAGGCCCTTAGTGAAGAAGCAGGGAAGCTGCAGACTGTCATCAACCAGACCCTGCAGGCTCTGAGCTGCTGTACCGATGAGGAGCATGGACGGGGCTCGCTGGAGGAGGCTGAAGCTGAAAAACTACTCTTGGTCTCCTGTAAGATATTTTCTTTGTTTTTGATGTCCCGTATTTGTGTGCAACAGAGAAGAAGCTATGTTCACACTATTGGGTTCTTTTAGATATGACTGCCTCAACAGCAATCACATTCTTTTAAAATGTTCTTATTCTTACATACAGTTGATAAAATAATACAAACAGAATAACTGTATTAATAACAAAAGACACATGCATACATTTGTCTGTTAATTTAAATTTGGGGAAAGCAAGAGAAACCAGCAACGGTAAGCTAGAATTTGAAAGTATCCAATCAAGAAAATCTCAGCCCCTTCCTCTAAGGCCACTTTCCAAACTACATCTGGGGGACAAATCCGTGAGAGAGACGTCCTCATGTCTCATTCACATAAAACACCTAACATAGTAATTGAAGTAAACAACTACCATGGCTATTGTTGGTAACAACCACCAATCTGCTGATGGATTCTGACTTTGACACGTTTTCAATACTCATTTGTCTTATTCCACATATTTGTCAGTTGTGTCTAAGTATCAAACATTTCATGGGGGCCGATTGAAATAGTTGGACGGGTTTATTACAGGTCTTTGGTAGACACAAATATGAGATTTCTTTTTTTTTTTTTTTTTTAGAATCTTTTTTTTTTATTTATTGATTGCTGTTGGGACATAAAGACAATTTCAATAAATGGAACAAAAAGGCTTCTAAAATTTGCCCACCCTAGTTTTAATATGATTTTCATCTCTACTACTACTTTCCAAAGCTTGAATAATTGTATTCAAAGCCTAAAAAGAGTTTTTCTAAATTTTTATTAAATTATCCAGGGGCAATATATTTTCGTGTCAGTTTGCCCACTTACAAAGAAATGAACGGTCTATAATTGTAATGGTGTGTTTATTATAACAGTGAGAGACAAAATATCAAAAAGAAATCCAGAAGTTTGGATGGTCTTGTAGCCCATTCCAGCCTTGTGGCCCATTCCAGCCTTGTGCAGGTCTGACATCCTTCGACAGCTCTTTGGTCTTGGACAGCCTCGAAACCTTCAGGATTTGGAGAGGATCTGCAAAGAGGAAATCCCTCCTGAGATGTCCCCAAACCTGGTGACCAACTACAAGAAACATCTGACCTCTGTGATGCCAACAACGGTTTCTCCACCAAGCACTGAGTCATGTTTTGCTAGGGGATCAAATACTTATTTCACATAATCAAATGCAAATCAATTTATAACTTTTATATGATGTGATTTTCTGGTTTGTTTGTTGTTTTTTTGGATATTCTGTCTCTCACTGTTATAATCGACCTACCATTACAATTATAAACCATTCATCTCTTTGTAAGTGGGCAAAGTTACAAAATCGGCAAGGGATCAAATACTTATTTCTTTCACTGTATATCTCAGGAACGCCGGGAGGGAATTTCTTCAAATTTGACACATTCGTCCACTTGGACTCAAGGGTGAACTAATAACATTTTGTTGGTCAAAGGTCACTGTGACCTCACAAAACACGTTTTTTTTGGCCATAACTGAAGATTCATATCCTTATTATGACAATTTCACACAAATGTCTAATAGTATAAAATGATAAAGTGAGGACATTTTGGACAGACATGGATGTATACTGCAACTTGACTGGTTGACGGAGGCATTCTAGTTTTAGTATCGTTCTGTTACTTATAATTCTTGTTATTTACGTGTCTCTCTCAGGTGAGAAACGCTCGGCCCTGCTGGCAGAGGTTGCAAGAGTGAGAGAGGAGAGGAACTCGGAGTCAGGAGAGGACAGCGAGTATGTTTCCCAGCAGGCCTGCAGAGGGACCGTCGGCATCACAAAGATCCAGCTGCCTCTCAAGGTGGAATTTGTCTGCTCCTCCCACAAACGCACAGGTAGCACACTGCCTCATATTTAACATTATTTTGATGCATTTGTAAAATAGAAAATAACTATTTCAAAATGCAGAGCTTATTTAATAATATAGTGGCTACATTGAAATTATTGAATTTTTTTATGTAACAATGTAGGTCGGCCAAGTCACTACTTTTTCGTGCTGATCCGCTACGGGCCCTGCAACATCGTCGCCACCCCGCTGGCCACGGCTGCTGATGCTCAGAATGGAGACACCATCTCCTTCCCGACTTCTGTCACTCTGTAAGCTGCTTTGTGGTTACTTCATTTGACACATCTCATACACTGCTCCTGGCACCAATTTTCTGCATTTAAGTCGAGTCAATTTGCATCTTACTTACGGTCTTTTTCTGATTTGACACATGGTCACATTCAGACAACTTAAGCCAAATTTGCGAACTTTTTTGGACAATCTCATGTTGAGGTTCTAAAATATGATTTTGCTCACTTATATATATTATATGAATTTATAGATGATTGCATATAATATAGTTTGTCTTCTTGGTATTTCAGGAAAGATATCCGCTCATCCTTTGAGATTGATGTGGAGGTCTACAGCCTGGTGAGACAAAACATATGACATTTTGATGGGCAGCCCTGTTACATATTCATAAAATATTAGCTGAAATAATACAATAGCGGTTCGAGAAGTGTGTTCCCCTTTGTAGATTCACATTTACAAGTTTCCTATTTTATTTATAAAACTGTTCCATAACACTGACGTGGGACTATGCCAGTCATAACGGCATTAAATAGCCTAATATAATATAATATAATTGTTTTTTTAATGTGCTGGTCTTTGTGCCTCCTAGTCCCACACATCAGGTAGTAACTGCAGCGTGGACCGGACCACCACCAAGTCACGGGTGAGTCAGTGAGCCCAACAATGAGCCAGGTGTGCAATTATCAATGACAATCTAAGTCCGTTATGTTGTCCTCACACATTCAGGTCACACCAAGAAAGCTTCTGAACACTATCACAGTGAGTATGCCTAGATATTATAGTATGTGTTGCTGTTTTTCACATTTCACCCAAACCTTTTCTTTTGTTTTCAACAGAGATCCAGTAACAGTCTGACATGTAAGTTGAATTTATTTTGGACAGTATTTATTATAGTACATTCGGTATACGAAAAATATAATGTGAATTTTATATGGGGCCAACTCTACTGCAAGTCAAGCATATTACTGACTGACTATTTCAGTTTGATATGAGTCTTCATTCTGAGCTTCTCTGTCCTTCAGCTGCTGCTCTTCCTGCTCTCAACACTCGTCGCTCCAGCAACTTTTTTTTGGTGGGCTCCCACAAGATCACCTTGTCCTCGCTGGGACACAGCAAGTTCCCTCTGGATAAGGTACATACTGCCAACATGTGTTTGAGAAGGGATGCACACTCTGTTTTTATTAAAGGTTAATACACATCCGCCTTACTCTGCCCCAGGAGACAGTGTCTGCTGCTGAAATGTGTCCCTCGGAGTGTTGCTCAGTCGGATCATTTTGATGGTTAAAAATGAACGAACCAATAGATTGATACCGATAGATTCTGCTCGAGACTTTTCAGTTCTATGAAACAAGCCCTAGCTACATCAACTTGGATATCTTTGTCAGTTTGGAAAGTAAACAATAACATTTCATGTAGTTTGATGGATTGTTTTGTAAGTGCAGACAGTAAATATTTTCTTCTGGTAATTGTTAATTGAATTGAAGCATTCAGATGGTAAAAGTATGGCCCATTTCACACACCCACAGTCACCAGGTTTAGCACCTCTCTGCGTTTCATTTCTGACCTCCAGCACTGACCAACCAGAGAAGAAGCACAGTGCTACAGGCACCACTATTCACCCATTGGGTGCTTTTATTATTCTGTTAGAAGTTTCCACACATGGTTGAGCTCACTGGTGATGTAATATGTCTGCCTCCCTCCCCCCTTCTCTGTCTTTCTTCCTCCCCTCAGATGAAACTTGAGGGCAAAATCAGGAGGCTGCTGGGAGATGAATTTCAGGAAAAGGTTTTCACAACGCTGCAAGCCCTTCACCGTTTCCCTTTGCAAAAACTAACCTCGTCTCTGACCGTACAAATTAACCGCCGCCTCAGTCTTGATAGTATTTGTTTGTGCATGAACTTCCATATGATTAGGTCAAGCTCTTTCCCATTTGATCTGAAAAGTCAAAGGCAATATCTATTCTATTGACTCCAAAAGTCAGTACATGTGAAAAAACCTAGTGTGTCAGTGCTTCAAGGGATATCTACTTCCTGGTGCACAAACCCTTGATGTGAAATGTATTTGTAGACATGTTCTCTGTACATGTTTCTCTGCTAAAAGCTTGCATCATTTCATCTTGATATCCAGGAGGAAACAAGCAGCATAGAAACTACACTTCTAATCAATCATTAGTCACTGTCATTTCACTGTGTGTGTGTGTGTGTGTGTGTGTGTGTGTGTGTGTGTGTGTGTGTGTGTGTGTGTGTGTGTGTGTGTGTGTGTGTGTGTGTGTGTGTGCGCGCGCGCGTGTGTGCGCCATCTAAATGTACGATAAGAATTTCAGTCCGAAACGCAGTAGTCGCCATGGTGATGCCTACTTATAGTGACGCTCAATGTGTCTAACAGTTATAAATGAAATATCTTGAAAGTCAGTTTAATTTCAGTTTGCTTTTCTTAACAAAAATAAATGAGGAGCATGTTGGAATGAAATTCTTCAAGACATAGTTTTCTGTTTCTTGCTTCTCTTCATGTCTTCCACATCGTACCAGTTTAACAGCGTGTCTCCCCGTCTCTTCCCTGGTCCACAGGTGCCTTTCCTCTCACCTCTAGAGGGCAACATCTACCTGCAACTGGACAGCGAAAGTCACTCTAATGTCCATCACCACGGTTTCCTGGTTAGTAATGTGATGTTGCTTATTTTCCACAACTGTCTGACCACATTACAATGACGTCTTTACGTCACATTACATTTGTTGAGCAAACGCTTTTATCCAAAGCTACTTAAAATATGTGCATTCAAATATGTGCGTACAACCCCAAGAAGAAGAGTCAAATACGCATGTCTACCTAAAGTATTCCATTTAAAGACGATAGATAATATTCTATGGGCCATGTGCAGTCTGAACAGAGTTTTCAGTCTGCGATGGAAGATGTGTGGAGTTTCTGATGTAGATGTGGAGTTTCTTCCACCATTGTGGAGCCACGACGGCAAACATTTTGTAGAGCGTTAGTTGGGTAACGGTTCAGGCGTTTGACATTAGCAGAACATAGTGGACGGGCTGGGATGTATGGTTTGACCACGTTCTGGAAGTAGGATGAGCCTGGGGCATTCGCAGCACGATAGGCAATAATCAGTGTTGAGTCTGAGCCAGTGCAGGCTGTGGAAGAGCGGGGTGATGTGGGAGAACTAGGGGGTTGGTTGAAGACCAGCCAGACTGCTGCGTTCTGGATGATGTGCAGAGGCCAGGAGCGAGTGGAGATTGCATCTGCAGGGGCTGGTTGTTGAAGAGGTGTTGGCAGCAAAAGACAGCTGGTCATTTAGTGTCACACACTTGAAGTCCAAGTCGAGGACACCTCAGTGATGGAGAGGTCACTGACTGGACGGGAGTCGAGGCTTAGCTTCAGGTTAGGGTTGAGAGATGTCAAACCACAATGTGACTCTGCTCGTCTCGTCTGGCTAACAAGCGATTTTTAGTTTGGTGTCATACTGTTTTCCTTAAATGTTGGAAAACTGAAACTGCATTAAACACTTTTTTTTTTTTTTTTTTTTTTTTTTTGGATCTGTTCCCAGACGATGTTTGAGTTGATCAGTGGATACGGGGTGTGGCATCGCCGATATTTTGTTCTGGTGGGATGCAACATGTACTACTGGAACCACCCCAACGACAAAGAAACTAAGGTACAGACAGACATGCAGACTAAGTCGGCAAGTCACTTTTCAATTAATTCTTGTTTTCTGTTTTTCATGCCCCAGGATGCAGAGGGCAGCATTTCTCTGTCCAGCTCCCACAGTCGGTGCGTCAGGCCTGTGAAGAGGGACTCGTGTGCTCGACCTTTCACCTTCGAGCTGGTCAGCAACGTCCCACAGCAGCAAGACGCCAGCGCCAAGTAAGACCGAGTAAAAACCAAACACCCTGAAGTATTACATCTGTGGGGAGATATGGATTGTACTCAACGTTACAATCGTGTGTGTGTGTATATGTATATACTGTATGTATGTATGTATGTATGTATGTGTATATAAATATAAATTGCCACTTTTGTGTACAGGAAGCATGTTGGTTTTCTGGATGTCAGTCAGAGGGTGTTTTACTTTCGTTGGTTGATGGTGAAACGCCTTTTGTGACATCGGTGATTGGGTTGTTTCTAGAAATGTCTTTTGACAGTATGATGACTGTTAAAGAATTAATTTGGTGGAAAAATACGGTTGTCCATGATTTTACAGTGAGTTTACCAAAATAGGACAATGTCTTTTACCCTGCTATACAGGCTCACTAGCATCTATAACGGGCAGCTCTGGCTTCTCTGACGGTTCTCACAATGCTGATGGTTGTTGTTCTTGTTCAGGTGTTGGTTTTCTGCCGACACCAAACAGGAGAGACTGGACTGGATGGAGAAACTCAATCAAGCGCTGTTGGACTTTAACACGTGGAACCAAACATCAGCAGCACAAACAGAGAGTCAGCAGTCGAACCCGTCCAGCATTGGGAACCTGAGGGAGAGCATACTGTGACTACGTCACTAAGCCAGCAAACCCACTCGCATGTGCTTTCTTATAGTTTCAGCTGCCTGGTGTTCATGAAAAACACAGTGGAAGCAGCTTTTATGTGGCAGGTAGACGAGCGGCCATCAGGGTTTAGATTCTTTATCTCAGAGATGAGCTTCTTCTTTAACGGCTCTGTTTCACAGTTAAAATATAAATTTTTCTTTTTTGGGAGGTATCTATTTGATTTTCATACTATTGTTTATTTCTTTTTTTAATCTGAATCCAATGTGTACTGTTTTTTTTTTTTTTTTTTTTAACTATTATTTGCAGAGTTAGTTTTATTTTGACTTTTCGTGGCAATCGGCTGCTTTAGCCTTTGTTGGCAATTTATTTGGGTCACTTTCAGAAGCTAAAATGAAACTTCTTGTAGCTTCTATATTTTTGAGCTAATTTACACATGTATTTAGAATCGTATTGTTTTTGTATCATTTAAACCGGAAGGATTAAAACATTTATATAGATACACTAATACATATTGAAGGATATCTGTAACTCTACTAAACTAATGTAGGATGAGAATATATTTGAAATGGTAGGAAACGCTACGAGTTATTAGAATATAGAAGGAATGCTAGATCGTTGGAGCCTTTCGTAGTCATCCAGACATACGGTATCTGCTTCTGTTGGGTGAAATAATAAGGTTTGGATCATGGGCCCAGTCGATCCAGTCTAGGTGGAAGCAGGCTGATATTTGGCTGCTGTTTCAATATAATTCGATTGAACTACACTTGGTGTCTTTTTTTTTTTTTAACTAAAGAAGTAACCAGTTAAAATGCCAGTACAACGCATCACTTGGGGGTTCTACCTCCTAGTGCCTCGCGGTGTTCCCTCACATTCCCAGGTACATGATTTGTATTACTGCACATGCATAAGCCCATATAATTACATATTTAAACCCATATTATGTCTGTAATACAGCAGATGAGATAAAAGAATGAATGTAGTTTGTTCTGCCTGATGTCTCTGTTCTTTCACATGTATTTCCACCTGTCAGTCTGTCACTTTGTCATGAATGTTTGTGAACTCTCATTCTATGCACTTGGAGCTATCTATACAATAAATGGATTGAAATAGCTACAAAATATGTTTATGAACTTGACCAATCCAGGCAGGAGTTTTTCATACATAAGCTGGTACAAAAAGCTAATAATTCTAATTTATGACTATATATAAATATTAGATTATATCACTTTAATATTTCCATTTTCTTCCCAATAGAAAACATGCTGAAAACAGTGTTATTTCAAACCAATGTCCCAGACAAATCTATTTATTAGGTTTAAATACTCCCCCATGTCATTACATTATACCACAGAGACCTTTACGTGCACATATGCAGGAATGTAAAGGTGAACCACAGATGTGCTATACGTACGGAGAGTCTGGCAGGAAGGCAGCTCATGTCAGGAATGTCATACAGGAAGTGGTCTAGAATTAGACTTCCTGTTGGTCCCATTGCTCCTCTGGGTGAAGGCCTTGCTGGGTGTTACGGAGCTCAAGGTGATTACGACGACGGATCGGTGCAGCACATACAGTTGCGTTGAAGCGGCCAACACGGTTGTTAGCGCGTTAGTGTAGCCTGGGCGGTGGTTCTATACAATAAATTTCTGGGTTTGTCAGCAATTTCTTTCATTGCAGATTTAAGTTCAGTACGTAAAGTTAGTGCAAATTATTGAGATCTATCCATATAAAACCTTTTTAAAACTCAGATTTTACTCAATCTGACCAGCTTCTTCATTTAATTTTTGTTACGTCTTCGTATGCACATTTGTCTCTTATGGTGGCACTAGAGCAAAGGTCAGCAGGTCACCAACATCTGGGGATCAAGAACGTCTGCGGTAAATTTCACATCAATGGGACCGGCTGTCAAGTGTTGACTGGCGACGAAAGCTCTGGATGTTAGACTTCATGTTTAACTCTTGATTTCATCCTGCAGGACGGCTGTAAATGCACGTCAGATTGTTGTTGGACACAGCAGATGGAGGATCAGTGTGACGAGACTGGGGACCGGCAGGTCAGCTGGCTTGTCCTTAGCGATGACAACTAAGGACAACAACATCTGACGGGAACACATTCTGCACAACATCCTGGTGCGTCAGCCTCTGCTCTACTCCTGACACGGCTCTGAAGGAACGTGTTCCTGTGTGGCAGAGATGTAAGAGATGATACTGAGGTGGGTGGCCTTGTTATTGTGACTAAAAAAAGGCAGCCACCTTGACCGGAGGAAGGTTAAAGAGTTGTTCAACACAGGATTTTTGCATCTTACAGTCTAATGCTCTTACACAATGATGTATCCCATATTCATATTTTGTTTTAGTCTTTCGGGTCATTGTTTCGGTTCCATGGCACGAAACCTTACCGTTTGGATCTGCTCTCTCAGCGTCGTTTCCAGCATCAGCTTCACATAGTGGAGCATTTAGCAGCTAAAGAGCCAGAGTTGATGGAGACCAAAACAAAGATGAACATAGGGTGACTTTTGGACTTATGAGGTGGCCAGAAACACAACTTCAAATAGATGCTAAGCTGCTCGATGTTTTTTCGTGTAAATTCTCCGTATCAACTTTGCACTGAATCCCAGGTGGCCAACATATCAGTCATTCCATATTTAAATTGGTGTCATCTTAATGTTTTGTCATTGTTCTAGAGATACCCGGACTAAGTCATGGGGAGGGTCCAAAGAAAATAATAAATGTGGGAGGGTCTAAGTCAAACATTCAGTACCTTCCCCACCAAAATATCTTCTGAACAAAATAGTGAAAGAACAATTTGTTTTTCAAATGTAGCTCCCACACACACATTTTAGACTTGCATGAGAGAAATTTGAAGTGCAGCACTGAAAGCTGATGTTCCCTTGGGAAAGCGTGTTTGTGCTGGCTCCAGCTTCGGGCTCACTTGGCACGCTCCTCGCTGCCTTCTGAAGAGGTCCGGGAAGCTTGGAGGCGGAAACAGGCCAGCCGGTTCAGAGGACTTAATAAAACAAAATTCCTACCATTGGTAGTAGCTGGCGCCGGTCAAACAGCTGCAGAGGGTCAGTGACACAAGTCTTTCTGTTTCAGTGAACACATCAGTTCAGCATCAACAATAGAGCTGACCTACCTGGTGTTAAGAGAAGGTTAAGGACTCACTAATGAAGTTATGAGAACGAAGTGTGGCTTGAATCCTCTTCTGACACCTGCATATACCTTCTGATGAAAGAACAATAGCCATGGACTCCATTAGTTCTTGGCTCCTTTCTGTCTTTTACACTGGGTTATAGGCTAAAGACTTATGCATTATACATTGTTTCTTCCTGTAACACTGTTTAATTGGCTTCCCTTTACGAGGCAAGACTTTTATGGAACACCATGTCCACCTAACCCCTATCCAGCCCCTTCTGCCACCGTCTATTGTTTTCCTAGTCCCCTCCCCTCAAAATCACTTTCTCATGCTGCTTCTAATGAAAAATCCAAATTACAATTTTTAATTTAATGCTCATGTGATCGTGTTCTTTTTGAGGCTATCAAGACACAATGACCCAAGTTTGACCACAGTTGTACCAATTACACAAAGAAGATGAAACATGTTAATTAGTGAGCCGATGGAGACAGATTTTGTTACCCCTAGGGGAGAGTCAGGCTGGTTGTTTCCCCTCGTTCTCAGTCTTTGTGCTATAAGCAAACCAACTTCTTGCAGTAACTTCATATTTATCATACGTGGTATCGATCTTCTCATCTAACGTTTAGCAATAAAAGTAAATTTAAGTGTTTCCCAAAATGTCGCACCATTCCTTTAAAACTCAAAAATGTACATAGATGAGCATGCAGTTCATTCTTGAGCTTGACAATTGAAAAGTTTGAAAGAACCCAACCCCTAGGTCCGCTTACTAGCTCTCTCCAGAGCTTTCAACCGCATCACATGGCATTCATGAGAGGGCGGGGTTTTGTTGACCTGCTACCTCAGTGGCTGGTAACATTTCATCCGTAATATATTTCTATTTATTTCGCCTGATGATGATAGCGTGGCTGAAAACTTTGAAATCTCAAAGCTGAGGTAAATATTCTGCTCTATTGTTATTTACCATCTTCTCAACTGGCCCCTGAATATAGCACACATCTCCCTATCCCTGCCCCTTTCTTCCCTTGACCTCCCCCCCCACCCTCCAGCATTATTCTCTTCCCTCTCCTCGCCCTGCTCCTTTCCTGCCGGCCTCTCAGCAAAGGATGTGTGTCTGGGAGAGAGTGTGTGTGTGTGTGTGTGTGTGTGTGTGTGTGTGTGTGTGTGTGTGTGTGTGTGTGTGTGTGTGTGTGTGTGTGTGTGTGTGTGTGTGTGTGTGAGTGAGGGGGAAGAGGAAAGCAGTCAGTAGAATGGATTTTTGCCCGCTCTCCATGCGTCCTCCTTCTTCTCTGTCTCATTTGTGTCCCTCTTCATCTTCCTCTGCCAGCGTTGCACCCTGGGCACCCTCAGTGCCAGCCCTCGGGGAAAAAGAGAGTCGTCTGGCGGACAGGCAGCTGAAAACCCAACTCCAATGTCTGCCAGGGATCTGAAGAATGGACAGGATGAACTAGAAGGTAACTGGAGGCACACACACTCACGCACACACTGTTTGCCAGCTGACAACATTGCTAAAAGGCCGACACCCACTTCTTCTAAAGTCTCTCGATAGCTAGAGACAAAACAAAGCGGTGAATGGCTGCAGTGTGGCCTGTCTTTGACAGAAATGAATGAACTGTTTCAAATACAAAAATCATTCAAGTATTAAGTTTAGAGTGATGCATCAATTTGTGGGCGGACCCTTTAACATTTGCCAGCCAGTGTCAACCACCCTTAGTGTGATGAAGGTTCCTCCCTGATCACAGGAGCTGTGATCAGGCTGTCAAATCTCGAGTATGTTTATGAAAAAACAAGGACTTTTTCTTTTAAGAGCTACACTACATCAGAGTCAGTTTGGTGTCCTCTGATGGCCCAAATGTTTATATATAACCTCAAAGTCCATTCAGTAATTGTTATGGAGCTGGCAATCATATCACATGACAACTTTGCCTAGTTTCTACTGTAGATGGTCCGATTTCCATTCTTTTATGTACACTTTAAGGACTTTCTTAGATAAAAAATACAATTCCATGACCACTGGGATTGAGGATCATGCCATATGATCAAAAGCTCCACAGCTATTTGAAGCTTGCTGGTTCCGAGGCCAAGAATTAACCTTGAATGCTCAAGTAATTTTTAGTACTTTTCTACCTGGAAAAAAATTAAGAAAAATGTTTATTTCATTTGTAAAAAAAAAAATGAAAATTGCAAAATTTAAAGGGACAGTGTAGGATTTTGCAGAGACAGATTAACAAAAGTGGTCAAAATTGGTGCAGCAGAAGTCAAAATAACCTGGTATTGGTCAAACTGTCGAAAACATGGATCCTAAACTTTCCATATTTGAACTCCGTAGCATCTTTTGTGTTCCTGTGACTAGTAAATTGAGATTAACATGTAAAATCGGTGAAGTGTCCCTTTAAAGATACAGAATATCTGCATTTAAAAAAGCATTTTAAGCATAGGCCTATCAGAAGTAGGTCTGCCGTCAAACCAGCTGTAATTCTCCACCATGTGCCATGATGACCTGAGGGTTTGTTAGTTTCTATATTTCCACGATTAGTCGACTAATCCGTAATTTTGTTCTGAGACAAGATTTCTTGAGGGCTAACCTCGACCATAGAAATTCTCAGTCAACTAACACAAAAGCACCACTTTAAAGTTGTGTTTACCAGTTGTGTTAATAAGTTCCTTGTAAATTAGTCATAAAAATGCGTAACCAATGACTAATCGATTAAAAATTCAATGTCATCTGAGGCCAAAACGACCAATTATTCGACTAGGAAGGGGCCGCCCAAGATTTCTTTGGTCTATTTGACGTTTTCTTTAGATGCTTTTTTCATGCTGAATAACTTATTTATAGAAAAAGTAGAAGGCACATCTCTGGTAAACACAAAAGTGGTGCTTTTGTGTGATTCTTTGTGGAGAAAATCAGTTTTACAGATCTGTCAATTTATCAACTAATTGAATGAGTGTTAGTCGACTAAGAATTCAATTTCGTCGAGGACAGTCCCTGCTGGTTTCCATAGCAAACTGCCTTTATCACAGCACTATAGTGCGGTAATCAGTGAGTAACCGCTGTGTTTTCCTCTGTGCATCAGCCCCGGCTTACATAACTCATCACTTTCCTCAAAGTAAGCTCTGTGGTTTATTGTTGTGCAGAGTTGCTGATGATGCTGTTTCAGCTCTCAGACTTTAGTGTTGGGGAGGGACAGCAGGGTGTCCCATGACCTTGTCTGAGACAGAGATGCTCCTGTTTGTGGGAATTGAGACGTCCAAACAGCTACACAAAAACTCATTGAGTGGCTGTGCTTACCATGCACTGTGATGCATGCTTAATCTATCTATTTTATCTTATCAACAAAGCTTTCAACCTTAAAGTGACAGAGCAACTGCTCAATGTTGGTGACCTAGCACAGCGCATAACTCACTGATCAGTAAATTATTCAACTAAGACCAATGAGGATGTGTCATTCAAATGGCAGCATTGTCACTTTACTCTTGATTGTGTCTGAGAAATGATATCTTGCTACCAGACCAGCCGGCTGACAACAGAGACTCAGCTTTTTCTGCCATAAAAAGGTCCTCTCCATAACGGTTAGTGGTGCACCGGTTCATAAAACAGTTCGGATCGTATCACGGATCGGCTCAAAAATCACAAAAGAAAAAAGGGAGAAAATATAACTTTTAGAGATTCCTGATGATGTTGTTTTGCCGCTGATACAACTTGCAGATCATTGATGATCCATATTGGCAGATACAGATCCCTTTGTTTAATTATAGCAGCTGGTCTACAAGGCTTCAGGCTTTTTCGCCACCATCCCAAACATCATTTCAACCAGTTGCAGACCTCCGCAATAAAGCACAGCAGGAAACTAACAGTGGCTTGTGTATCGCAGTGTGAAGGAGTTCTCAGTATTGAGACCAAGCCAGCTACTATGTGGTGCTGCTGCAGTACTTTTCTCAAATGTGTCTTATGTGTGCTTTTTAACGAACCGAAAAGGGCAAATTTAGTGAAAGCTGTGATGATGCAACAGGCCAGTAACCGTACTGAATCAGAATCAGAATTAGTTAGCTCGAGCTAACTGACATCACCTAAACATCAAGGAAGGAAGTCAAAATACAACTAAGATTTTACGATTTATATTACGGTAATTGTCTTTCACATTTTTCCATCAACACTATATTCATGATCTTAGAAGGTACATGGTAGTGTAATGAATGTGAATGTAAAAGGATTGTATGCTAACTAACTGAAACCAACTAAATATACTGTAGCTGCTGATTTGTTTTTTTGTTTGGTAGTTTAATAGTTTCAGCTTCTTTTCCCTAATCCCTTGTTTTTGTTGCCAGTGGGCTTTATTGTAATTTTTACATTTCCTGGAAAAATGTGATTCTCCACTCGACTTTAACGTCCCTTTTGTAGAATCTGAACAATTCTGACATTTGCGACTTCCAGTGGTATGATATCGGCAAAAAGATATCGGCAAACAAAAAACACATGCAATCAGAAAATGTTATATTTACATGAAATAAAATCTAGACGTTGGGTCGTTAAAAGAGTACTCCACCGATGTAGCATTGCACTCCCACACAGCTGTCTAATGAGACTAATGTTTGTAAAGGTGCTAAATTCTACATTCAGAGCATGTCTATGATTGAGGGATTGCCTCCACATGGCTGTCAACATGGTGACGGCTAAGCCGGGGGCTAGCAGCTAACAGGGCACACGTAAACAACGGCAACAGCACGGACAGAGCTAACGGTGTTAAGCAACTTCACTGCCAACAGTTGACTTAGAGATTTAGGTGTGTCATGATGGTAGCGGCTAATGTAGCCTCGGGCCGCCAGCCCCAAGCAGATTTGAGGTTACGGAGGTCTGGTATGCTCACATGTTTCCAACTCCAGCACCATTCAACAATCACTCAAGTGACATCACGTGAGGACATTTATCAAATTTTGCATAGCTTCCCCTGGAGCCACAAACGGCTTTATACAACTCGGTACAGCCCAAGACCTTTCAACATACTTTCATGTGTAGAATGGCTGAGTTTCCTTTTAACACAACAAATTGCAGTTATGTCTTCAGAGGTGCTCTATCTCCAAGAAATGCGTCTGAAATTAAATATACAATCTATTTTATTGGTTAGGGTTGTCTCCAGACCGAACATGTACCTTTTGCCATCTGTTACATGGAAATATTTGAGAACCCCTGGGTGGTGCAGTTACATATATTTTAGAACAATAACGTTATTCTTCCCCTGTGCTCTGTCTATCTTTCTGTCAGACGCGGTGCCGGTGGCTAAGGTGTGGCCGGAGGTGGAGAGGGCCGAGTGTTTGGCCCGCGGCGCAGCCCTGAAGTGGGCGTCGTGTGTTTTCTGCCGGCCTGAGCACCTGGAGCGACTGAGCCAATACAGGAAGAGAGAAAGTCAAAGGACTTCCTCCATACACACCAGACTCAAGGTGACATCACAGACACATGAACACATACTCATTATGAAACAATGTGACCTCAGTTTATTAAATGATCTCGTAAATTGTTGCAGCTGTGCACGTTAGAAGAACTTGTTGTAGTTCTAGTAACCACTGTACTGCTGCTTTCCTTCCAGTCCATGGTTCAGTCGTACCTGGAGGGGGTGGGCTGGGGTCTGGAGCAGCTCCGGGAGGCCAGGTTCGAGTTGAGGGAGGTGTCGCACACTTTGAAGAAAGCAGGGCTGGAGTCCAGTCGGAACGCAGAGGGGGTGAAGTCCCTGGAGAGGCTGAGAGAAGTGTTTGTCAGCCACCGTCAGCTCCTCGCTGCTGTCAGCAACCTGCCGCGCCTTTACTCTGGTGAGATGCTGCACAGTCATTCATTCATCATGAATTCAGTGAATGCTTTCAACATAGAACCATAGACTGTATGTCAGAAGTGGACGTAGTCACTGTGACGTCACGTACTGGTTTGCAGACTGCATATTTTGAAGGCTTGAGTTCAGCATTTTGGCCGTCACCAGAAGTGACACGAGAGGGTGGAGCTAAGTACAACCGAACACTCATCAAGACATTTTAGGCGACCAAAATGTAACAATTAACTTTCATGAGGTGAAAAGACACTGAAAGGGTAAAAGTTGTAAGACAAAAACAGACAATTCCCAGACTAGACAACGGCGTGGTAACGACCTGTCAATCACAAGGTAGCCCCGCCCTAAAATATACCCTGCTTTATGGTCTGTCTGACTCCAAATGGACCATCATTTACTAAATGAACATCATGCTGTATTGAAGAAGACTTGAAAGTAGAGATTGAGACCATAAACCCATGTTTACAATGTTTACTGAGGTAATAAATCAAGAGAGAAGTAGTCATTTTCTCATAGACTTCTATACAACCAGAGGAGTCGCCCCCTGATGGACATTAGAGAGAATTCAAGAGTAGGCACTTCAGCATTGTCTTCACTTGTCAGACCCAGAGGTTGCCGCCTGCATAGAACATTCTACTGTGATCAATATTGTACATGGAGTAGATAGAATAGTGGTAATATATTACAAATCAGCCCTACAATAAATGCCACTTTTGTGAATCTTGTGTTGTTTATGTTGTTTAATGGTAAAATATTGAATATATATGAAATTATTCTTGCTGGAAAGTTAAACAACTTCAGTCGTAGCAGCAAGAGGTTATTGTAAGTTGTTTACAGTTTGAGAAATATAAGTGCGCCCTCCTTCCTCCCCTTCCTTGCCCTTTTGCAGTGCGTAGCATGGTGCTGGAGACGGAGCGTCTGGTGGAGTCCCGACGGCTCCTGGAGGCCCACGCCCATCTGATGGATCTGGAGCACTGGCAGGACGACATACTCTGGCAGCTCCACGGGGCTGCTGGGACGGCAGGAAGCACGCTCAGCGCAGAGGACCAGGAGCTAGTGGCCAAATACTTCTCTGGAGTCGGGCAGCTGGTGGACGCCCTGGGTAAGGCCACAGTGACATCAGTTTCATTAATCTGACTTATTCAAAAGCAAACATACTGTATATGGCAACTGTGATTGCCATATATTGGAGTAAAATCATTCTTGCACGAGGCCCATTGTTCCCTGATGCTTCTCTGATGTTGCTTTTATCTAAATATGGCTACATAATATATTATAATGTAGATGATTGTTCAGTCTTGTCATTCAAATCTAAATCAAATTCAGACAGATCACCTGCAAAGATATGGGGAGTTCAGCTAGTTTAGGGAAAAGTTAAAGCAAATTTTCTTTTGTCTTTCTTTCTTTTTGGCCACTTGGGGACAGCGGAACAAGCTCATAACACACCACTGACATAGTTTCACCTTCATTAAGTTGTTAGCAAACATGTTGGCAAAAAGGTTTGCTGTTTGCACACCCAGTGGACTCGTAGTGGCATTAGCCATTAGTCATCTTGCTGGCCGTTCACCAGCCCCAGCTACAGTAGTTGCTCACATCGTCTGTCTGCTGATTAGTTCTGGACAGCTAACCTAAAGTCAGAACCTTTTGTGAGAAAAAAAAACATTATTTTGCTAAAGAGTGAACGTCAATTGCAGCTGCAGTTGGCAGCTGTTTGGGGGGCATGGAATCCAAAACAATGAGCTAAAAATCTCTACAGAGTTGAGAGGAGCCGCATTTGGGCGATAATTATCTGTGGGTTTGTAAATTGTAACAAGCAATTTGTCGCAGCACTCGGTCGTGCACCTCTGAATTTTTGTAACAGACGTGACTGTCACAAATAGCACTGTTAACACTATTAAATTCTCCATGCCAGGCTGCGTTGTTTCAGTCATGCCCCCTGTCACTGCAGGTAAGGAGCTGTGGGCGGTGGTGAGCAGCGCTCTGGCTCTGGCCCGACAGAACCCCACGCCGTTCGTATCAGCAGTGAGGATCGTGGAGCGGGAGGAGGCCCTGGACCGAGCTCTACTGGAGGAACGAGGGGGGACCAGAGGCACCAGCAGGCCCCTGCCCCCGGGACGACCTCGCTGCTGGAGAGCATGCTTCTTCCAGGTCGTGCACCAGCTGATCCAAAGTTTTTTTTTTTTTACCAAGTTCTCTTTTTTTACATGCCTAACTGTATGTTACCTTTCTTTTGTCAGGTACTAGAGGAGGCGGTCTCAGCGCGGTTTCGCAGCATTTCCTACCTGCACACGCGCGGCCCGGGTCTAGCAGGCCACCTCTCTGCTCTCCAGCACGGCATCATAGCTGATCTGGCCACCGTGCGCCACCTGCTGGAGCACTGCGTCCCGCCGCACTACCGGCTGACGGGGGCCTACCTGAGGGCCAGCCAACGCTGTTTACACGCTCACCTGGCACAGGTCAGTGATGAGAGAGTCTCAGAACAGTAACAAGGACTATTTTTATTGTTACCCACGATCATAGTTTACATGTATTATAATAGGAACCATGAGACTTAAACATGGTCTTTAATGGATTGTCCCAAATCTATTCTTAATTAATATATTAGTTTTCTCTATGGCAATCACCAACTGGAGTTTTTCAGTTTATCCTCATTTTCATCAACTATTTTTAAAACTGGTGCCCACCTCATGATACACATTGATACTTTTGGCCTAGGTTAGCAGCTGGGACCTGGAGAGTGGTGAAATCTTTGCTGTGCTCAACTGGGTGCTACACATCTACAACAGGTGAGATTCATGACCTGCACAGACTCTATTTAATTATTTGTCTTTCCCTCTGTGTGTGGGTTTGTTGCGGTTTGTGTAATGTTTTGCTCAATTTAAATCAGAATCAGCTTTATTGGCCATTTATGCGTACGAATACAGTGAATTTGACTCAGATTTTTTTGACGTTGCTCTCAACGCACAAACATAGAATATACAAATAAACAAGAAAAATATAAAAACAAAGACATTAAAGACAAAGTAGAACAGAGGTACGCATAAACATTTACACATTTAACTATGTACAATATAAATATATATACATGAACAATAACAATGGATTTGAGATATTAGTGCAGAATGTAGGTAATAGTGCAGTATGTCTGATTAATTGTTCATGAGAGTGACGGCCAGCGGAAAGAAGCTGTTCCTGTGTCTGGTGGTTTTGGCGTACAGAGCTCTGTAGCGCCAACCAGAGGGGAGGAGTTGGAACAGGTTGTGTCCAGGGTGTGAAGGGTCTGCAGTGATCTTTCCTGCCCGTTTCCTGACTCTGGAGGTGAACAAGTCTAGGATGGAGAGCAGGCTGGAACCAATGATTCTCTCTGCAGACCTGACAATCTGTTTCTGTCCTGTTTGGTGGCCGATCCAAACCAGACAGTGATGGAAGAACAGAGAACAGACTGGATGATGGTGGAGTAAAACAGAATCAGCAGTTCCTGGGGCAGGTTGAACTTCCTGAGCTTAACTTTAATACCTCATACTTGGTAGTTCACTGCTACTTGATAGCCATCTTTGACGTTCTCCTTATACCAGCCAGTCTCACTGAGAAAGATTGTGATGCTGTTGCCTTTGCCTCGCTCATAGACCGTAGACATATTCTGTTACAGTGGAAAAGCCCAAATCCATCTTCTACTACCTACCGGTTAAATGATTTAAAAATATATATATGGAGAAAACTTTTTTTTTTTTAAAGCTCAGATTGTGATGATGATGTTTTGGCAGCCCAGACATGATGGGTCATCCAGAGCTGGTGACCGAGATGGAGAAAGTGGAACTAGAGCCTCTCATCTCCACCGAGGGACTGGAGCAGCTGCAGAACAAATACGTGCAGAGTGTTCGGGTGAGTCCACCGTCTGGAAGTACGTACGACTACACATGTTGTGTTGGACCGCCATCATATCACATTTTCCAACAATTTGATGGATATTATCTTTTTACAAAAATGGTGATATTGAAATTGAAAGTTGCTAGGAACCATGTTAAAGTGGTAGGAACTGTAGTGGAACTACCTGTGTTATACTGATTCAGTGTGTTCATGTTGTTGCTGTTCTAGAAGTGTGTATCAGAGTGGATGCACAAAGCCCTACAAGTGGAGTTGCAAGACTGGCAGAGAGACCAGGAACCAGATACAGACCATGAAGGTTTCTACCAGACCAGCTTGCCCACTATCATCACACAGGTAAACACACACACACACACACACACACACACACACACACACACCAACCATACATTTCTTTAATAAAACCCGGAACCTCGTCAATCTCTTTTGACATCCAGTAGGAAGAATGCATCTGATCTCTTCCTTCATAAGTCTGATTCATCTCACATGCAGCTGGACCATTGGACATTCTTATCCTGGTTCTAGAGCTGCTGGACCAGCTTTTTACCCTCTCCCAGATAAACTGGAGGGTTGTGGAATGCAACTCAATTGTGCGAAGTATCTCAACATCCAGACAAGGTGTGAAGAGTGTCCAGTTTGGTGATGGTGATTGCTGATGATATTGTCACAGTTCCAACGCCTCCTGGAAACAACCTGGAAACCTGTTAATCCAAAAACAAATGTTTCTATTAGCTGAGTACTAGGCTATCAGAGCTCCCCAAAACAGATCACACTGCCATATGAATTTATAAGTTATGTTCAGGATCATATTAACGCTCAAATGGTCGTACGGGTTAGTATGGTCATGTTGTGGAAATGCTGTGAACAAGTCATGTGCAGGTTGGATGACATTACATAACGCTGCTTTCTTCCCAACTTCTTTAAAATGGTTTAATAATGTAAAGAATTGGTTAGCAAGTTCGGTTCCGTCGCTAAAGGTGACACGCAGGCTAGCTTGTTATGCCTGCAACGTTTGGAAGGTTTGTGATTAACGGTGGCTTGGAGCAATGGTTTCAAATGTGTGTCGAGAGAATTGGATAGTACTGAATTGAAAACCGGGGTCAAAAAAATCAATGGGAGCCCAAAACACTGGCTAACGGTACTTTTTTAAAACTTTGCTAACATTGCATTGTTGAAGTAAAATGGACCATTGCATGACATGCAATATCTCGTTAAAGACTATTTAATATTACTCGTTAAGGGGCTGATGAATGTATGTATGTATGTATGAGTGATGAACTGATAAAGAGTCCGTGGCAGTTAATAATCCTAGCGAACTCGTCTCTAACTTTGAATACATTTGTCATAATTTCTAATCATGTAAGATGATTTCATGGAGGAGTTATAGCCACAGACTGCACGTCGTTTAAATCAGAACCCCTATTGACCTTTTGGCTGTATTAGAACATGACCTCCAGTTTGTACTTAAAATGCTTTGTCGACGTCTTTGGTCTCTAGCTCTGGGTCGTGAACAAAAGAGTGACCTTTGTCTTCTTCTGTTTTTAAACCTACTCTAAGCAATTGACCTACCTTTCAGCATCATAGCATCACATTACCCGCAGCAGCAGCATCATATTATATCATGTGTTTGGTGGATCTGCTTTATAAAACCATGGCAGATGCTGGAGGAGAACGCCCGGGTGGCTCGGATGATTGGAGAGTCCCTGCGAGATCAGACGATACAGATGGGCCTGTATGAGATGGAGAACCTCCTAAACAGGTGTGCATTGATGCAGGTTGCGCTTGAGGATGCCTGTCAGCCTTTTTTTCCCAGTATACAACAGCAAGGGGAAAGCCTTCACTTTCACTTGTAGTGGTTGTTTTTCGTTGTTGATGATTACATTACATTACAGTACAGTCATTTAGCAGATGCTTTTATCCAAAGCGACTTACAATTCAGATTCTATCATTCATATACCGTAGGCACAGCCAGGGGAGCAATTTTGGGGTTAACATCTTGCTCAACATGCGCCGAAGCCGGGGATCGAACGGCCGATCCTCTGATTGAAGGACAACCCTGCTTTCCACTTAGCCACAGTTGCCCTGATCAGCTTCTTTGACTTGATGACTTTTAGTTAAAACACAATTCCTAACGGCTGGCTCAGTAACTGTTATCTATCTGACTCGTGGTGAGACACCACAGGATCTCACTATTAGGAACTCCGTAACGAACACCCACAGAACACAAGAGAGATTGGATTTTTGTTCAGTCCACGCAGGTTTATTTGCATCACACAGAGTACAAGTAAACCGAGTTGTCCCTGAATCAACTAACTTCACAATAGCAATGTACCTCACTTCATACCTTCATTCTGCTCTAGGTTTGGGTAATTTTGATTAATCACAGTCTATTTCCCCACTCGTCTTCCTCTGATTTAGCGTCAGTGGCAGCAGGTCAACGTGACCGGCTCCTGTTTCCCATCCGTTAGAAAACCTGCATTACTTGAACATCTGCTTCACCCCCCCTCTATCTTCACCCAGGCTCCTAGGCCTCTATGCTTACCCACCTACTCTCAAGGGAACAACAAAGTGTCTAGGACAGAGAGTCAGTCGACAAGCAAATCCACCTGAGATTAGCTTGGTTGAGTTGTGCATGTTTACGTGCGGCAAAACCTAGGCCCTTCTTAGTCCCTTGGCTGTCATAAATTACAGCGCTCTGCGTGCTTTTTCTCCTGATTTCCCTTATACCCGTCATCAGTGGACGTTTCTCTAATTGTAGTCTGACTGTGTCCTTTCTTTTACCCCCTGACATCCTGTTTCCCATACACACAATTGTAAAGTAGGTTTTTCAAAGATTGAACTTTACTTTACCTGCGTATCAAAAGGTTACAAGGTTAAGGCGGCCAAAAGAGCACAGACACCCTGCCTCAGTGATGTGAATATCATATGAAAATGATACAGGCCAATATCACAGTATGAATGTGAATATACATGAATACATTTCAAATTATGGATATGATTTTACACAAATATATTTCCAGACACACACATACATTTTTCTCCCACACACCCTTTCATTCACCTCCATTCCTTCACATCACAGGTTTCGAGAAGCTCTGGTGGAATTTGGGAAAGAGCATCGCAGGGATCTGAGCAACAACAAAAACAAGTTCTACTTCCACTATCTGCTGGCATCCATCAGCAACTGCATCATCCTCAAGTGAGACAATGGCAGCTTTCAAAGCTTTATTACACAAATGTTTGGACACACATAATGGATTACTAGATTCACTTTGTTTCCATGCTCCGGGAGAGGTACTTCATACTGTAAATAAGGATCAGTTTCTTCAGGTCAGCAAAAAAGATCAAGGTCATGTCCATTTACCACACGATAAGTCGATAACATATCAATGATCACGGTCATGTCCATATATCGTACAATAAGTCGATAACTATCAATGATTGAGGTCTTGTCCATATATTGTACGATAAGTAGATAATGTAAAAATAATGGAGGCCTGATCAAGGCGGTGCTGTCTGTGTAGTGGTCCTCCCATCACAGCACATTACAAGAATTGACAAAATATAACAACAAATACAGGCCTGAATCAAATCCACGTTGTCCTTTGTTTTCGATACAGAAAATCCACAGAGAGTCTGCAGAAGCAGCAGTCGTCCCGCTCGGCGGGACAGTTCTCTCGGACTCCTCCAAACCCCCTGGCAGCGCTGGACCGGGCGGTGAGACGGGCGTGTTGCCTGGTGATGGATCAGCTCCTGCTGGACCTCCAGCCCTTCCTCCCGGGCCTGCTGACCCGATCCTGGCTGGTCCAGGGAGACCCCACCCCCAAACTCTGCCGCGTCCTCGAGCGCCACCTGGAGATGCACGGCCGCGTTCGACCACCCTGCAGACAGGTCACCGCTTGGCTCTGAATCTGTCTGCACTGTGTAGATGCTATTTCAGTTGCACAGACATTTCTCAGCAGTAGAGCTGTTTTTGACAATATATTGTCCAAAGGTTCTTCTGTGGTTGCAGCTGAAGAACCTTCTTGTTACCCCAAATATTTTCTCCATGTGTGTTAATGTACATTATGTGGTATAAGATTATTTATTTCTTGAATACCTCAAAAAAACAAATATGCCCACTGCAGTCCAAATGTATGAATATTTATCAAACCAGGAATTCATCGTATGACTACGTAAATCATAAACTCAAAACTTTTGCCCATTTATGCTTTTGGCCCAGTGTCAGCTGAAATCATTTTAGAAGGCAAACCAATAGCTCTTGAATTTTCTACCTTGTGATTGACAGGTCGTTGCCAGAGCCATATATGGTGTTTCTACTACGGTGCCACTCCTTTGACTCCAAATATGATCACTTCCGTTCACTGGTTGCAAAAATCCAAGATGGCGACGAGCAAAATTACGAACTAGAGGCTTCAAAACCGAAGTGCACAAACCAATGCGTGAAAGTCACGACGACTATGTCGACCTCTTATCTATGATCCAAGGATATATATTTCTAAAATACTTATTGCAACATAATGTTTTGTAGCCCGACATCTTGACTGGAGCTGCTTCACTCTGCTTACAGGAGACATGTCCTTGTCATTGCTCTGAACCTTGTGTCATGTGTGCTCAACATGCAGCGTCTGCAGGAGGAGGCCCAGTGGCTGATGGTGGTGGAGTACGTCAGGGCTCTGATGCAGAAGAGGCTGGTGTGTCGCAGCGCCGAGGAGAGGAGGCAGCTCGCGCAGCAGATGGTTCAGGACGACCAGCAGTTTAGAGAAATCCTCCACGGCCTGGTGAGGAGGAGCCGACTCTTTCTGTCACGATTCATGACAGAAATGTTCATTCATGTTCACCCCCTTCCTAACCCTAGATCCAGTGTTACGCTGAAGTCTTAGGATTTCTTGGATGCAAGTCAAGGCAGCTAGGGTGCACACGTATTTGCACACACCACCAAGGCTGATGATTGTAATAAATAAGGCCATTCATACAAAGTTTACGCAACAGCGATGCCCTGCAACAGAATCCACACAGCACCCTTTGCTTCTTCTTGTTACTGTGCTGGTACCCAAGAAGAGGAGACATGGTATCCTGCTTTAATATAGGTTCCTGCTAAAAGCACTGGATTGAATTTGAAGCTTCGCGCAACCTCTGACTGACTTTGTCATTCACGGCGGAACATGGCTCTCACACTCACTATTCATATTTGAGAATAAATGTTTAGCAATTTGAATAATGAATACTTCTGGACATTATTACGCTTTTAAAAGACAGTTGTATTGACAATTGCAAGAGACAAATATTTCTTTTATGATTTTAGATACTCCCCGACATGTTCCTGTTGAGGCTTTCTCCCCGAGACAGGTTGCTGCTTGGGCCCATATAAATCAAACTCATATATGTACCTGTCTGCAGGAGGGTGAAGGCTCAGTACCTGAAGTGAATCCTTTGTCCTTACTACCCGTCCTCGCTGACTTCATCCGACTGAAAGACCCCGGCATGCTCACTCTGGAAGTTTCTGGACTCGCAGCCAAGTACCCCGACATCAGGTAATCTGACCTCACCTGCTTTTCAGTCCTCCATGCTAATAGTAAAAATCATTTAATATTAATGGTGTTCAGTCAAAAAGGTTATTTTGAAAAGCCAACATTATTATCTACCATATAAAAACATGAAACATTTTGTAATATTCTGCTCTTTATGACCATGTTTTTTTTCTTTCCCCTCAGTGAAGAGCATGTGTCTGTCCTGCTGGATATCCGTGGGGATGTCTCCAGGGACATCAGAGGGGCTGTGCTGGACTTGCTGGAGCAGAGCGCCCCGCCTCTGCCTGCGGGATACCGGCCCATCTTCACCGATATCCTGGTCCCCCCCCCCACCATGGCCTTCTGTCTGCCAACCGCCAAGTGTGCGTGATGGCGACTGAAACTGCAGCTTACACGCATCAATCATACTGGGAGCTGCCCAGTGTCACCGTCTTCTTTTGTGTCCCAGTGAAGTAGATTAAGGGTTCGTGGCCTTTGCTTGTATAACTTGGCCCGTCAGGGTAAGCAGTCATCGGAAACCGTTTGGAAAAGGGACGGCACTTTGAGAAAATACTTGCCAGGGGATTGGTCGAACCATCAGTCAATCAAACACTTGCCGAAGCCGATCAGGATAAGAACGAAACATGTTTTCAATGCCGTTCTCTGCTCTTCTTTCAATGAGGAGAAACTCTCAAGTTCCGAACTTATCCAGGAGCTGCCATCGTCGTTTAGAACAAACAGTGGCCTCTGCCTGTCGTGACATACACCTAAGCCACGCCCCCTAGCTACAGTAGCTCCTCGAGCAAGGCCAATTGCTTCAGTCACTAGCTTACCGGACACAAACGCATTTCTTGAAGCCTGACGGGAGGGATTTTTCTTGTGGTGTCGCGTGACACCGCGATAATCCAGCTGCCGTGCAAGGTTAGCATCCATGAGCCACTATAGCTCGATTAGGTTGCAAGGTAAAACGATATCTTTCACGCTGTCACAACTTGTTCTCATGTGTCTCAGCGACCATTGACAGTACTTTCTACTGAGCAAATGCTTTGAACGCCGTCAGCAAAAATTCCTTTTTCACCTTCGCTGTGTTTGGGCGACAGCAGACATTTTAGAGGCTGATACTTTAAAACTTCGGCTCACAAAACCTAATGGTAAATGGACTGTACTTGTATAGCACTTTTCTAGTCTTTCCGACCACTAAAAGCGCTTTCACACTACTTGTCATCATTCACCCATTCATACACTGATGGCAGGGGCTAAGTGACGCCTGCCTATCACATTCATACACCATAGGCACAGCTACGGGAGCAATTTTTGCAAATCCATCTGCATGGCTATATGTTGCTGCTGAAACGTTTTTCTGACTCGGGTCCACCAACATGTTAAGTTACATCCATCACGTAACACAATAGCACCTATTGGAGATATTTAATTAGGAACTTGTGACACCTTTCTGACTCCTGACCAATAAAAAAAACACTGACAGACATAGAAGTGCAAAATCCTCCTGCAGCCTGTGAGATATTCATGGTCTACTTTTAGATCTTCTCTCTGAATGTATTCAACTGTGAAGCCTGGTTTTCAGTCAGGGCTCCTGGACTGTACACCATCCCACCTGAAAAACTTAGGCTGCTAATTCATTACTTTAATTACCTTTCAAATCTATTATTCATGAACTTGTTTTTTTATTTTGTCCAATTTTAACTTGTATTGCTGCTCATATTGGGTATTTTAATCAGATTTTTCTAAGTATTTATTGTATTTATGTATTATTGTTCTGCTGTTATCTTTTGTTCTGGTTCAATGCCAGCCCTCTAAAGCACATTGTAAACGCATGTTTAAATAAATGCTTTGTCAAGCAAACTTAATTTTTCACCTATTGCTTGGATTAGTTAATTTTTACTAATAGTGCCCAGTACATATTGTGATGACCCCTTCCTTCCACCAGGGGTCTGTGTCCTGTTTCCTCTCAGTTTGTCTTTCAGGATGTTGATCAGCCACTGATGGGCAACACCTGAGCCTGGTTTGGTCCCAGGTATAAAGGCTGTCCCTCTTTTTTGGCTGGGGGCCTCCCCGCTCCTCTCCTCTCCGACTCTTCTTTGGCTGGGGGCCTCCCCGCTCCTCTCCTCTCCGACTCTTCTTTGGCTGGGGGCCTCCCCGCTCCTCTCCTCTCCGACTCACCTTTGGCTGGGGGCCTCCCCGCTCCTCTCCTCTCCGACTCTTCTTTGGCTGGGGGCCTCCCCGTGCCTCTCTTCCCTGCCTCCTGTTTGGAGGACCTGGCTGCTGCTTTGTTTTGATTGTTTGGTTTAGTTCAGTTATTGGTTCATTAAATAAATCCTACTTTTAACTCGTCTTGTCTCCCTCATGTTATGGCCTTTTGAGCCGGGTCATGACAATACCAAAGTATATATTTATTATTAATCATGGTAGAAGCGTTCACGTTCGCGATCCCTGTCAGGTTTAAACAAACCTGCGAATTCTACCGAAGACACTGAAGCCGAGTGAAAGACAATGATGTCCAGAAGCTCAACAAACGACAGCAGCCCTCCAGTCCGGAGCAGGAAGAGGCCAATGCCCACCTCCAAGGCCAGCACTGACCATCATATCTCTCAATGTTGAAGGACTGTCTACAACTAAAGAAGAACTTGTTGCAAAACTCTGCAAAGAATACCAGTGCGATATTCTCTGCCTACAGGAAACTCACCGCAGACCAAAAAATCATCGCCCTTGTGTGGAAGGTATGACCACCCTCATAGAGAGACCACATAAGAAATATGGCAGCATCATGCTAGCAAAAAATGGGACAATTGCCGAATCAACATCAAAGAGCGATGAAAACAACATTGAAGTCCTAACCACTGAGCTCAGAGGAGTTACCATCACCTCAGTCTACAAACCGCCCCCCATACCTATGGAGATGCCTGAAATACCACCATCCGGAAAACCGAAGATTGTGATAGGAGATTTTAACAGCCACAGCACGCAATGGGGATACGCCAACAACAATGCAGATGGAGATGCAGTAGAAATATGGGCTGAAAACTGCCAGCTTAATCTGATCCACGACGCAAAACAACCACAGTCCTTCAACAGCGGACGATGGAGAGCAGGTTACAACCCTGATATCGTGTTTGTCAGCCACAAGATCGCCGGATTAAGCAAAAAGCTGGTCTTGGAGCCACTGCCAAGGACCCAACACCATCCCATCAGCATCACAGTCAACGCTGCAATAACCCCAGCCACAGTTCCATTCCAAAGAAGATTCAACTTTGGAAAAGCGAACTGGCCTGGCTTCCAAGAACATCTTGAAAGGAAGATTGCCCATCTCCCAGCAGACCCCAGGAACTATGACAAACTCACTGAGCTTGTGCATGAAGCAACCCGCAAGAACATCCCAATACATCCCGGGCCTTGACGCTACAAGTACCGAACTGTACGAGCGATACCAACGGCTCTATGAATCTGACCCCTTTGCTGAAACTACCACCGAAGTAGGTGAGAGACTCATGACCTCCATTTCAGAAGGCCGCCACCTGAAGTGGAAAAACCTGCTGCAGACAACTGATATGGCAAAGAATAGCAAAAAGGCATGGAGCCTCATCCGAAAAATCAGCAACGATCCATCAACCGCAACTCTGCAACAGTATACGACCACTGCCAACCAAGTTGCGCACCAGCTGCTGCTCAATAGGAAACCCACCACTAAACAGCCAAGACCAAAGGTAGATCGAGTAAAGCACTCCCAAACCATGGGACTGACCAAGCCATTCTCCCCTGAAGAGCTTAATATCAGCATCAACTCCGTTAAAACCGTCAAAGCCATCGGACTGGATAATATTTTCACTGAAGAGATCAAGCATTTTGGACCTCTGATGAGGAAATGGATCCTCGAGCTGATGAATAAGTGCATGCTGACAAAAAACATCCCAAAAATCTGGAGGAAAACCAGGATTATTGCCTTTCTCAAACCAGGCAAAGACCCAACGCATGCAAAGAGCTTCCGCCCAATCTCTCTGCTATGCCACCTCTACAAGCTGTTTGAGCGCTTGATCCTCAACAGGCTTGCCCCTGTTGCTGAACCAGCCATCATACCTCAACAAGCCGGATTCCGACCTGGCATATCTACAACAAGCCAACTTCTGAACAACACATCGAGGACGGATTCCAGAAAGGACTGGTAACAGGAGCCGTCTTTGTCGATTTGTCTGCCGCATATGACACTGTGAACCACCGCCTCCTCCTAAAAAAGATCTTGGAGTTGACAAAAGACCTGGCACTCACAGACCTCATTGGAGCCCTTCTGAAAGACAGGCGCTACTTTGTTGTCCTGAATAACAAGCAGAGTCGCTGGCGACAACAACGGAATGGCCTACCTCAAGGTAGTGTGCTGGCCCCACTACTGTATAGCATCTACACCAACGACCAGCCAATGGACCAGAACACTGAGCGTTTCATCTATGCAGACGATCTCTGTGTAACATCTCAAGATAACTCGTTTGAAGCAGTAGAATCAAACCACCACAGCTCTAGAGGAGCTACTCCTCTATTACGAGCGCAACCACCTACATGCCAACACTGCAAAGACCCAAGTCTGCTCCTTCCATCTCAGAACCATGAAGCCAACCGACCACTTAACATCAAATGGTCTGGAACACCACTTGAACACTGTACCCACCCTGTCTACTTTGGAGTAACCCTGGATCGTACTCTCTCCTTTAAGGAGCACATCAACAACACAAAATCCAAAGTCGGTTCCCGAAACAACATCCTACGGAAACTGACCAACTCCAAATGGGGAGCCACAGCACACACATTAAGATCTACTGCTCTGGCCATGTGCTATTCCTCTGCGGAATATGCATGTCCAGTTTGGGAGAGGTCAACCCATGCCAAGAAACTTGACCCAGCACTGAACAACACCTGCCGCCTGATCACTGGCTGCTTGAAACCCACCAACACAAGCAACCTTCACCTCCTCGCTGGCATTGCCCCTCCTGATATTAGACGGGAAGTTGCCAGCCGAGTCGAGAAAACAAAATCTACTAGTGATGAACGCCATCTCCTCCATGGATGTCACCCTCCGGCCCAACGGCTAAAATCAAGAAGAAGCTTTCTCAGCCATGTCCAGCCCCTAATAAAGTCTCGGGAAGAAACCAGACTCCAACTCTGGAGGGAAAAGCTTGAGAATGACCCTCCTCCAACTTTCATGGGAATACCCCCCCACTGAAAACCTTCCCCCTGGCCCAGAAGCACCATGGGCTCAATGGAAAACACTAAACCGCCTCAGAACAAGAACGGGACGATCAAAAGCTGCTCTGGTCAGATGGGGCTACAACGCTGGCCTAACCACCTGTGAATGTGGAGAAGCAGACCATACTATGGAGCACTGCCTTGTCTGCCCTCTACTACCCAACCCTTGCAACTCAAAAGACCTTGCAGTGTTCAATAAAAATGCAAAGGACTGTGTAAAGGAATGGGAAACTGTCGTATAACCATCACGCTTCAGTGAAACGAAAAGAAGATTAAACTGGAGCCGATCCCAGCTGACATTGGGCGAAGGCAGGGTACAAATAACCTAAGCTGCATGTCTTTGGACTGTGGGAGGAGGCCGGAGAACCCGGAGGGAACCCACGCTGCCAAGGGGAGAACGTGTAAACTCCACACAAACTCTTGCTGTGAGGTGACAGTGCTAGCCACTCCACCACAACAGCCCTTATTTGATGGTATATGTATTATCAATGTGATGCCTGAACTTATTTGATGGTGTATTTACAGTTGTGTGAAAAAGTGTTTGCCCCCTTCCTGATTTCTTATTTCTTTGCATGTTTGTCACACTTAAATGTTTCAGATCAAACTAATTTAAATATTAGACAAAGATAACACAAGTAAACACAAAATGCAGTTTTTAAATGAAGGTTTTTATTATTAAAGGGGGGAAAAAAATCCAAACCAACATGGCCCTGTGTGAAAAAGTGATTGCCCCCTAAACCTAATAACTAGTTGGGCCACCCTTAGCAGCAACAACTGCAATCAAGCGTTTGCGATAACTGGCAATGAGTCTTTTACAGCATTGTAGAGGAATTTTGGCCCACTCATCTTTGCAGAATTGTTGTAATTCAGCCACATTGGAGGGTTTTCGAGCATGAACCGCCTTTTTAAGGTCATGCCACAGCATCTCAATCGGATTCAGGTCGGGACTTTGACTAGGCCACTCCAAAGTCTTCATTTTGTTTTTCTTAAGCCATTCAGAGGTGGACTTGCTGGTGTGTTTTGGATCATTGTCCTGCTGCAGAACCCAAGTGCGCTTCAGCTTGAGGTCACGAACAGATGGCCGGACATTCTCCTTCAGGATTTGTTGGTAGACAGCAGAATTCATGGTTCCATTTACCACAGCAAGTCTCCCAGGTCCTGAAGCAGCAAAACAGCCCCAGACCATCACACTACCACCACCATATTTTACTGTTGGTATGATGTTCCTTTTCTGAAATGCCGTGTTACTTTTACGCCAGATGTAATGGGACATACACCTTCCAAAAAGTTCAACTTTTGTCTCGGCAGTCCACAAAGTATTTTCCCAAAAGTCTTGGGGATCATCAAGATGTTTTCTGGCAAAACTGAGACGAGCCTTTTATGTTCTTTTTGCTCAGCAGTGGTTTTCGTCTTGGAACTCTGCCATGCAGGCCATTTTTGCCCAGTCTCTTTCTTATGGTGGAGTCATGAACACTGACCTTAATTGAGGCAAGTGAGGCCTGCAGTTTTTTGGATGTTGTTCTGGGGTCTTTTGTGACCTCTTGGATGAGTCGTCGCTGCGCTCTTGGGGTAATTTTGGTCGGCCGGCCACTCCTGGGAAGGTTCACCACTGTTCCATGTTTTCGCCATTTGTGGATAATGGCTCTCACTGTGGTTCGCTGGAGTCCCAAAGCTTTAGAAATGGCTTTGTAACCTTTTCCAGACTGATAGATCTCAATTACTTTGTTTCTCATTTGTTCCTGAATTTCTTTGGATCGCAGCATGATGTCTAGCTTTTGAGGATCTTTTGGTCTACCTCACTTTGTCAGGCAGGTCCTATTTAAGTGATTTCTTGATTGAGAACAGGTGTGGCAGTAATCAGGGCTGGGTGTGGCTAGAGAAATTGAACTCAGCTTTCCAAAGATGTGATAAACCACAGTTAATTTATGTTTTAACAGGGGGCAAACACTTTTTCACACAACTGTATATAAATTCAGGCATCACATTGATTAAGAAACAGACAAAAACAATGAAGGTGGAGCATTAAAGCAAAATGTGTGAAGTGGGGAGTTTTCATGTTGATACATAACAAAGTATGCAAAAACAAACTATTGTATCATTTCCATGTTTTCTTTTTCAGGACAAACCGGGCTATCAGAATATGGACATTACACTGATGTCACATGGATATATAAATATATCACCATATATACAAAAGAAAAACAAAATGAAAATTGAATCTCAGATATTTATTAAAATCACATATAACACAATAGTGAACAGCAACAATTGCACAAACAGCACAGATCTACATGATACTCGGATGGGCTGAATGTCATGTGATTCATTAGGGCGTGGCCTCTGAGATCAGCACTTTAACGCACACACACACACAGTTAAAAGTTTCCGGGCAGAAATCTCGCTGATGTACATTGGTTCCACGTTACCTGTAAAATCTCTTTTAGGGTTAGCCGGAAAAATAAACTGACTTTGATGGAACAAATAATTGACATTTGAGGGAAAGTCAGAGCACTGTTGCTCCACCAGGTCACAAAGGTCAGAGCACCGTTACTCCGCCAGGTCACAAAGGTCAGAGCACCATTACTCCGCCAGGTCACAAAGGTCAGAGGACCATTACTCCGCCAGGTCACAAAGGCCAGAGCACAGTTACTCCACCAGGTCACAAAGGTCAGAGCACCGTTACTCCGCCAGGTCACAAAGGTCAGAGCACCATTACTCCGCCAGGTCACAAAGGTCAGAGCACCATTACTCCGCCAGGTCACAAAGGCCAGAGCACAGTTACTCCACCAGGTCACAAAGGTCAGAGCACCGTTACTCCGCCAGGTCACAAAGTTCAGAGCACCATTACTCGACCAGGTCACAAGGGTCAGAGCACCGTTACTCCCCCAGGTCACAAAGTTCAGAGCACCATTACTCGACCAGGTCACAAGGGTCAGAGCACCGTTACTCCGCCAGCTCACAAGGGTCAGAGCACCGTTACTCCGCCAGCTCACAAAGGTCAGA
>NW_022280277.1:86268-107602 GCF_004355925.1 Anarrhichthys ocellatus
CATTACTCCGCCAGGTCACAAAGGTCAGAGCACCGTTACTCCGCCAGCTCACAAAGGTCAGAGCACCGTTACTCCGCCAGCTCACAAAGGTCAGAGCACCGTTACACCACCAGCTCACAAAGGTCAGACAGTATAAGCTTAAGCGTTTTTTTCAGTACCTTATTACAAATGGTTACATCTCTAGACAGGATACAGAGTTTTAATTCTTGTTACTTAGAATGTAAAAAAATCTGAAATGTTCTGGAACATGGGAAACACACAAACCGTATTTCCATCCATGATGTCTTTCAGCAATTATGTCTTTGACAGAATGTATTGTTTTGAACTCAATCACATTGGATGATGATATCCAGTATCCAGTGACTGAGAGCGGTCATCAGGTTCTGAGCCTTCTAGTTCCACAAATAGCAATGGTGAATGAGAGCGGTCATCACCTGACGTCTCCATACCATCCCGTTCTTCCTGAGAGCCGTCGGTTTTCTTCTCTGCCTACGTGTGCGGGGTGAGAACTTGGTTTTCATTTTGGCTGTGAATGCTTGTAACATTTTGATGGTATTACGAACCATTGTGTTGAGCCTGCGGAGGTCAGTGAAGTGTTGAATAATTACAGGTTACTCAGCAGTGAAGAGGGCAGATCTGATCTCACACTGACTGATACCTCTGCACTGATCAACTTTGCCAAGCTTTCTGAGCTGGCACACTGCTCTGGGTCTTGGACGTTCAGGACATCTGAAAAAGCTTTTGTAACTGTCTCCTCCACACTCAAATTTTCTTCACACACCTTTGTTTTGTGTCTGTTAAAGACTGATAATAATGTTCAATAGCAGTTCTGCCAGGAGAACTTCGGTGGCGTCATCTGCAGTGCCTGTTTTCAACAGTGCACTGTTTTGCCATCATCCTTTTTAAAAAAGGTTTCAATAAGTAGGTGAGTAGTACAATTGACCTCCAGGTTGGCTTGTGTTTGTGATGTATTCATAGTGCTTGTTGCTGTGTCTTTATGGCGGATTTTTTTCTGCTTGTGAGAACTCCTTGTTTTCACGTTAGATTAAACTGAATGGTTTTTGACAGTTTTTCAGTAATAACTCTGGAGAGGTCCAGTTGTGATTAAATCCATGGAGGCATCGATACTATATAATGTACAAATCTACATCATCAAAGAACCTGCAGTCAGAGATCAGATTATGCTCGTTTGAGATAAACCAGTCCTGCACAGAATCGATCGGCGCACAACGTGCTCTGTGACTTGCTCTGACGTCATGCACGTGGTCAACGATGACCTCACTAGAGCGAGGCGGCCGCAGTTTTTCGAGCCAGGCGCTGCAGTTGCTCTCCACCGACTGCATGACCCAGGGCATGGTGGGAAACGCCTGGCTGTCACCGGATCAAAGAGCTGATTGGCTGTTAGATTTGACAACAAACACCACGTTTTGTAGAAAATCCTAATTTTCTGTGTAACTGTAATATTTAATGCTCGATTGTTGGCTATTAGTCGCATGTTGTGCAGCGAAGGTTTAATCTGAAAACATATCTTGTGTGATTGATGATAATAAAGCTTATTTATACAACACATATCAAAACTAAACTAAACTACAAGTAGCCTACAGATCGGATCTAACCGGAAGTAACTGTTTCTGTGACTTCCTGTTTATACTTCGAAGGCGGCTGAAAACTGTTCGTATTGACCGCAATTACTTTTTTTCAACGCCCCCTGCTTCTACCGCCTGCTCTCGTCTACTTTCCATGCGAGAAACAGTCCATCTCGTACGAGGTAATGTGAGATTCGTTGCATGTAACCTAAAGAGTGTGACGTTGCTGGGAAAGATGGCGACCTCCATTGGTCCAACGCTGCATCAGTAGTGCAACTTACTTTTAGACCTTTGTACAATATTCTGTTAAAAAACAACAACCGGAGTGTTGTAACAGTTTTGGCAGAAATGAAGACCTTCTGTGGAAGAGCCAACCCGAGCACTGGAGCTTTAGACTGGGTGGAGGAGAGTGAGGAGTACGACTACCACCAGGAGATAGCCAGGTAACGCTAATGTTAGCTCCGAGCCTAGCATCACAGCACACGTTTGAATGGTGTGTTGTTTGCGGTTTCCTGAGAGTTGCTGAGTTTAGAACCCCATATATAATCTCGAGGATGAGCGCGTGCCTTTGTCAACAAGGAAGCCAACTTAACGTTGACATTTTTTCACATCGAGTTCTTACAAGTATTTACTTTCATAGGTTCATGTTTGTTTAGTATTCATGTATTCTTCGTGTAATTGCGTTAATATCTGCACTATGCACTTGTGACCAAGACACTGTAATGACTGAGCAGGACATTTTACAGTTATAAAATAAGCTTGAGCATTTATGTACTGTGCTATTACTACTATTATATTACACCTACAACTATACTGCACTGTATGTACTATATCAGACTATACTATGTTGATATGTTTGATGTTGATATGTCTTTCCTCATCAGATAATATTATTGTATTTCTATTTGTATTCTATATCAACACAGACAACACTAAGTCACTACTTAATTATAGTACATATTATACTGATGTGCACTGTTGACGTATAAACTATGCTTTATTATCACTGCTATTAATCATGCCATATCACTCACATCGCAACATTGTCTTTGTATAGCTCTTTTATTGTTGCTAGATTTATATGTCTAATCTTATCTTTTGTTTATTTCTCAAGCAGGCTTTTCTCATCTTACTGACATCTCCTGTTAGTTATCGGCCAACATGATTGTGACCGATTGTGATGCATCAGTTACAAGTTATTAAATCCCAATATAGAGATTTGTTTTGAAACCTCATCCTGAATTCTTCCACAGACCACAAGGAATCTGAAGAAGTTTAATTCCAATTCACCCATTGTTAAAAACAACCTATCAGAGTTTATGTGTTTCGTATTTGTCTAACAGTGCCTTGGGCTAATATTGATATTAATAATAATAAATAGAAAGTCAGCTACAAGTAATTTAAAACAAAAGCATCAATAATACCAACACTGGTCCATGTGACTCTGTTGTCCTGTTTATCTTTTAGGTCCTGTTACGCTGATATGCTACATGACCATGACAGGGTGAGTCATCCATAAATATGTCTCACATGACCACGTTTGTTTGCTGTGGAAATGACGTTATTTCCTAATATGTGGTTTATATGTTAAATGAGACTGTTGCTTGATGGGAGGCCTTCTTTATATACTTACTTGATGATAATTAGGGGTGGGAATCACCAGAGATCCCGCGATACGATATTATCGTGATACTTGGGTCACGATACGATATTATCACGATATTGCGATTTATTACTTTTTTCAACTTCAAATTATGTCCCCAAAGGAAAACTGTCAACATGTTTTATCTAATAAGATAAAGTTTTCAGTCTGTTCATGTCACTTCAATCATTTTTATTGCAGCAAAATAGGATTGTCAAGCAGACAGACTGACCAACAATGTCATAAATATTGCACCTGACAAACTGAACTGTTTGTATTACTACATAGTCCAACTTAACTAAATGCAAACGTGTGGACTCAGTATATGAACTATAACTTATATAAGTAGGATATAAGAGTTATATAACTCAGTATAACTTGCGATGCGTGGACCTCAAGGGCAGAGAGACAGTTATGCGCTGTTAATAGTTTATATGATTAAAGATCAATACTTGGCGTCCATGTATCGATACAATATCGCCACGCAAAATATCGTGATACTATGCTGTATCGATTTTTTTTCCCACCCCTAATGATAATAATAAAAAACACATTGTGAAACTGGGGGTGTACATTAGGGCTGTCCTCGAATACAGACATTTTTAATTGACAAGATTGAAAGATTAAAAAATGCTTGAAAAACCGACTTTCAAAAAATCTTTGTTGATACTCTTCGTAGTGAAGCTGCATAATGCTGATAAGCGCCAGAAAATGACGTAATCACGGTCGGCGAGTGGTCGCAGAGCTCGGCCGTGCGCTTCTGGATTTTTGTAACTTGGCGTGCGATTACGTGACTGTCTCAAATAGTTCACTGATAAAAACACTATTTACATGTGTAGGATTATACAAAATAGGCCAATTCGTTTTGAGATTCTTAAGAAACAGGGGGTCTTAAGAAACAGGGGGTCTTAATAACCTACGGTGCTAAGCGCGAGGATAAACAACGCTGAATCTGTCATTTTGGTTTTAGTAGACTAAAGCTCTGTTTATACTCGTACTTGGCACCGTAGTGCGAGCCTCTGCAGATGGCGCGTGGGCTCCGAGCATGAACAGAAACGGTTATGCTCAACGAGCTGTTCTTTGCATTATTCTCTGAAATGCCAGAGGGACAACAAAATGTACTGTGAAGAATCAAATGGCGAGTAACTCATCGACTGTAGGTGTAACTGGCAAAAAGCCATAAACCAAGCTCCACAGTGCTGTAAACTCGTACTCATGGACTACTTTATTGCCTTTGTACAGGCCCTGTAATTAAAGAAGTCAGGTATTACATGCATTATAAAGAAACAAAGGTTGAATATCCTGTAAACTATTTGATTTGGCTGCAAAATATTTTCTCAAATGAAGATTTTTAAGACCTCCTGCTTCTAAATCATCTAAACAGGAATTGGCCTTCTTTGCATAATCCCCAGACATGTAAATAGTGTTTTAATCAGTGAACTATTTGTGACAGTCACATGATTGTGGGCACCGTGTTACAAAAATTGTAAAGTGCACAACCAAGTGCGGCAACCTCTTGCTGACACTCTGCTCACGACGCGCAGGCCGCGATTCGGTCATTTTCGTGCCGGCTTCACTACGTTGAGTATCAACTACGCTTTAGTCGACTTATAGACTAAGAGGGGGCAACCCTAGTGAACACACTTTTGATATACTCTGTTTATGCTCCAGTGAGTCGTGTCTTTTCTAGAACAAAAGAAAGAAAACAAACGGGATGAGGCACCACACACACTGACTTTACTAAATCCCTCTGCATAGTGTTCTCGCTCTTCTTCTGCATTGACACAGCTGATGTCCTTTCTGCCTCCAGAATAAGAAGTACTACCAGGGCATCCGGGCTGCTGTAGCCAGAGTAAAGGCTCGCGGTGAGAGGGTCATCGTCCTGGACATCGGGACGGGAACAGGCCTACTGTCCATGATGGCCGTCACTGCTGGAGCGGACTTCTGCTACGCTGTGGAGGTAGAGATGCCCTACTACCCCCCCATTTATACTGTGCAGTATCTACTCATAAAAGATATGTGTAATCTTTGAAAAGTTCTTTTAAAAAGTAACTTGATACCACCAGGCTGAAAAGCAGTGTTTTACTGTGCTTTCTGGTTGAAAGGTTCAGGCCTGTTTGGGTCAGAGGTGTGCTCTGTTGCACCTGTAACCCCACCCATCTAGTGACGGGTATCGTTAGGATTTTATCCATACGAGTACTCTTATTAATTGTGCTTATCGGTTCAGTTCCTTATCGGTTCTTTTTTAGAATTTTGTGAGAAAAAAAGACAATTAATTAGGAAAAGATTTAATGTTGCTTTATTATTCTTGTATATAAACTTGAGCTTTAATACAAGAAGTTCCAAAATCTTTAGTTTACATTCGCAGCCAAACAATAAGTTAAGTGATTTGCTTTCATTGATTAGCCTGTTCTTACGAACAAACTCCGTATGGCATCGCTAACGTTAAGCGGCTGCTCGACAAGCGGTAGAAAGCTGTGCATTTCTGTTCTGCTTCTTGGTCACATGTTGTGGTGAACTGCTGGTGTTACCTCCATTACTTGTGAGGGTTTTGTTGCATTTGATACAACTAGAGTTCTCAGCATCTACTGGAGTAAAATGTAGCCACACGGATCCTTTTCTTCTCTCTACCATGATGTGACGCTGTACTGATCCGGAGTCTGTGTGTGTGTGTGTCAAGGTAAAGCACGGCTCCGCCTCTCGTGCAAAGACACAGCGACAGAGAGAGGAGGTTAGAGACGATGAGATCTCACTCTGTAACTTTTTAAAGTACCGATAATAGGACCGTTAACTCCGAACCATGTCAATACTCCGGGTTTTTACAAATTTGTAACCGGTTCCCGTTTAGAGCCGGGTTCCGGGGAGCGTCCCTACAGCCATCGGTGATGTCATGGAGTCCTAAAGGACACCTGTACATCACTGTAGTAAGGAGAGAAGGTGAACCATTGGAGGTCAGCAAAAACTCTTCAGTTTATAAGACGACACAATTTGCATGTACCGAAAAACACCACGACAGCTTTAAAACACAGAACAAGCTGTTGGAGAATGCCTTGATGCTCTGTGCTATGGGTGTTTTTTATGAAATGAAAGTATTTATTTTTAAGTCTAGCATATTCACACTGGCTCTCAGAAATTCTAGCAGGTGTGCTTAATTACCCTGCTTCCTTGTTACCTTCACATGATTTGCAGCGTTTCCCAGACTGCCTCAGGAGTCTCCTGTGTCTCCTTTGTGTCGGCAGGTTTTCAAGCCTACGGCTGAGGCAGCGCAGTGCATTGTGGAGAAGAACGGCTTCTCAGAAAAGATCAAGATCATCAACAGACACTCTACTGATGTCACCGTGGGGCCAGGTCACACACTGCTTCTGCACTACATGAATACTGGGGTCACTTGAAGTTGCATGTATCTGTGATTTTATACAGAACTTTGTGTCGTGTTTGTAATTGAACGCAGATGGAGATATGCAAATGAAGGCCAACATTCTGATCACAGAGCTGTTCGATACAGAGCTGATAGGTGAAGGAGCACTGCCCAGCTATGAACATGCTCACCAAAATCTTGTCCAGGTGTGTGTGTGTAAATTTATATGTCAATGTGTTTTGCATAATCTGTAGGTTTTACACTGGTCATGAACTTTAAGATTTAGTTTAACGACCCATGTTGTAATAAGTGAGATTTTCATATTTTTTTTTTATTATAAAGCAGGTGTAGATGCTGTGTAAATACTGTGACGGTATCGAAACATCAATCCATGTAGAAACACACACAGCCCGTATTCAGAAGCTGTGCCTTTAAACACGCAGTCAGGATTTCTGTACCGTTGTGATGTCACAACTATACAACATATGCCCTGTAATCCATTAGAAGTCGGAGGTCGATTTTTCCGAGTCAGTATTTCTTTTTTTAATCAACAACTAGGGAACTAGTTATGAAAATGTAATATGACTTATACAAACATAGACCATTTCAGTTTCATACGTAAACAATCTAAATGTGTCCCAGTTTCCCGTTGCAGGAAGTAAACATGGACCCAAGTTGTTGTTAAGCAACACAGTTCCGTTGAAAAGCGCTAAAACAGAGCTTTTCAGACAGAGGGTGAAGAGATTTATATTTATACTCCAACAGAAGGTATGAGAAAAGTAAATGAGTTTTTTGAGCATTAAAGCATGTAAACACATAGAAACCCAAAATACAAGTATGAACCTGAAAATGAGCATCGCATGTGTCCTTTAATATTTGTTAAATCCAGTGATGCATAAAACAAACTACAGCTAGTGGAGGTGAAATGTCTAATCCCAGCTGGTTGTCTGATCCGTCTCCTCGTGTCCCTCCACCCTACAGGAGGCTTGTGAGGCGGTCCCTCACCGGGCCACCGTCTACGCCCAGCTGGTGGAGTCGGAGCTGCTGTGGAGCTGGGTTCAGATGCAGCCGGTGGAGGTGGAGGGGGCCCGCCTGGTCCCGCCGCCCGCCATGGGCCACTGTGCCGGAGCTCATTCGGTGTGTGATATCCAGCTGAGCCAGGTGTCTCCTCGCAGCTTCACCCCCCTTGGTCCCCTCTGCACCATGTTCAGGTACGCGAGTGACACACGTCTTCTCCTAGATCCTTTTCTCTCAGCATCAGTTTTTCACTCTCTCCCTTCTACACTGTCCTCCCCCCCTCTCAGTGTGGATTTTAGTAAGCCAGTGAGTAGCGCATTCCAGTCTTGCACCTCCCAGTTTGTGGCTCGGGCCAGCGGTCGGGCCCAGGTCGTCTTATCTTGGTGGGACCTAGACATGGATCCCAGTGGAAGCGTCGTGTGCACCATGGCGCCTAGCTGGACATACCCACAGCCAAAGACGGCTCCGGTGAGTTATAGAACACTATGGGTGTTTCTCAAAGTCAAGGATGTTGGTAAGACGGGTCCTTCCAAGTCGGGTCCTTCATTGTAGAAAGCACACATTGAAACAGTGTAGTGCGTGTGCCGGTGTGTAAAAGAAAAGAAAACTCTTCATTCAAACACAACAGAAACTAAATAAAACTCTTTCCGCTTCCAACAATCCCTAACTCTGGTTTAGTCGAAATAAAGTTTTAATTCCTAGAGTTAGATGTGAAAATATGCTGACTTTATAACTTTATAGCCTCAGTGCTATTAATTGCTCGGTGAACGAGGCTGTTCCTGAGCGATGCAAGTCACATCAAACCTTTAAATGAGGCTTTGATGATCTACTATGAGGGAAGATTCAGCGGCTGGATTGGCAAATGTCTCACCTCAAATTTTTCAGAAACCGATTGCCAAAATCTGTCTCTGAACAAGTTTGAGGTGAAATAACTGAAAGTCTACCAGCATATTAACCGTTTCCAAATCAGGGCACAGGAAATGCATCATGGGCACACAGTAGCATTGTGGGTGTCTTTAGGAGCGCAGAGGAGACTTGCATGCATCATGGAAAAAGGACTCTTCCCTTGTTAGAATTGGAATGATCCTAGACATCAACACAACACTCATTCAGCGGGATCCAGTGACAAAGCATCCTTCTAAATTCAGCCGTTGATCTTATTTGACTTTGAGAAACACGCTCTGCTCTGATGTTCTAAGTCAGACTCCTATCAAACTCTGCTGATCATTGCGATGTGTTTCAGTGGCGGGACCACTGGATGCAGAGTCTTTACTTCCTGCCTACGGAGAGCAGAGTGACAGAGGGGGAGGAGCTGAGTCTGACCGTTTGCCATGACGACTATAGCCTGTGGTACGGCCTGCAGTCCCCCAGGTAACAGCTCAGAGGCTTCACTTTAGAAACACTGTTTAAATCTCCTACAGCTCAAAAAACAGCAGCACCTGTTTTGCAAACCCTCATTTCTTCTTTGTTTTATTCTGGTTGCCGTCTTCAGTCAGCAGGACTCACAGGCTGAGGCTCCTCCCACTCGGCCCTGTTGTACCTGCCAAGCCCACCTGGTTTGGACTCGACCGCGTTTCGGCGAACTCAACGACAGGCGGCGCACAGAGAGCTACGTCAGCGCGCTGCGCAGCGTAAGTGGAGGGCCGCCGAGAGTCCGAGCTGTCGGATACGGTTGTTGTTGTTGTCTGATCGCCTGTTGTGTTCACTCCAGGTCATGAGGGAGGACAGCGTCTGTCTTGGCGTCAGCGATGGAAGTCTACTTCCTGTGTTCGCTCACATGATCGGAGCCAAGAAGGTACTCTGCTTTGACCGTGCCGCGCCTTTCTAAACCAAATACCATACTGTGTTACTGATGTCTTTTTCTTCTTGGGGCCTCTACCCAGGTCTACGGTCTGGAAAACTCCAGAATGTCTAAACAGGTTATTAAGCAGGTAAATAACTCACGACTGTACCACCTCATCTTTGAGAGGTTTATGGTTTTTACCAACACAAAAACTCTGCGATGTGACACATGTTCCCTCTGCAGGTGTTGGAAGCCAACTCGATGGAAGGAGGTGTTGAGCTGCTGGAGATCCAGCCGGAGCAGCTGACCAATGATGATCTCGGAGGGGAGCAGGTACCTTTTGAACAAGCTTATAGTGGCGCTACAGTGTCTTTTTCCATAGTCAAAATGTTTATAATTTATAAAATACAAATGATTACGTAGAGTACAAATATTGTCGCTTGTTGAATTATCACCAACTCTGATGTTCCCGTCAGATGCTAAAACAGAGTGTTTTAGCATCTTTTAGCTCATTGTTTTGGTTTTCAAGGCCGCTTTACATTCAAGCTTGGTTTGTGCTCGCAGTGGGTGAGGTGCATGCGCCAGAAAATGTCATCGCGAGTGAAAAAAAGCTCCAAAAAGTTCTGAATATTTGTAGCTAGGGCGTCAGCTTTTTTGATTATTATGCAACAAAAAGCACGTTGAGCATGAGCGTGTTCGTAGCTTGTGCGCCGTCTGTGGAGCTCACTGCTCTCACGAACATCATCAACTTGCTCTACTGCCCCCAAGTGGCCAAAAAACTAACTGGTAATGCTGCTTTAACTCTTTGCTCTCCAATTGATCATCTGAACATTTGTGGAATTCAAACCATCTGATAGCTTTTAAAGCCAAAAATCTCACTCAAATGTATTTTGTAGGATTCAGAAATGTGTATCCCAGTGGATTGAGTGAAAAGCTTCCTCTCCAGATCTCTGTCCTGATGGGTGAACCGTACTTCAGCACCAGCCTCCTGCCCTGGCACTCCCTGTTCTTCTGGTACTGTCGGACCGCCCTGGCAGGCCTCCTCCGGCCCAACGCCACCATCCTGCCCTGCTCTGCCACACTTCACATGGTGGCTGTAGAGTTCCAGGTGAGAGAGACGGGAATATATTTATACATATAAATGTTTTTTTTAATTACGTCTACGATTTAAAGAAAGAGGCATAAAGGAATATGCATTATTTTTTGAATTAGTTGTCTTTTCTGTGTTTCTTAGGATTTGTGGAGGATAAGAGCTCCGTGTGGAACATGTGAGGGCTTTAATGTCTCACCCATGGATGAAATGGTCCAGGTAAAAGTTTTATTTATGAATTTCTGTCATTTTCTTTTTACATCTAGTAAAATCTTCAGGTACAGACGGTGTATATTTTCATCATGGAGAAGAAATGTCTTAATCGGGAAACTATAAAATAGAATTCATGACAGAGAGCTTTATAGTTTTTGTTTGTGTAATTAAGTTCAACGTGTACACCTGCGTGTTGATCTGCACAAGATGTCTGTGGTTTTAAGTAGGAGCATGATTCAAACGGAGAATACTAACATAACTAGTGTTGTACTATTTGTCGAATTGTATTGAAAAAAGATAAAAGTTTCAAAACTCAGAACTTGTTTTTATCTGATGAAATATTTCAGCTTCAGCCCACATTTGTTGGCATTTAGCTATTCAAAAACGTTTTTACTGCGGTCAAAAAAACCTCATAAAATATACAACAGAAGTTCAAAGCTTCATATTGTTTAATATATTTTTAATAACAATTGCTGAGGATAAAAAGGCATTAAATTAAGTGAATTAACGATTTTAAATATTGTTGTCCATTAAAGACTTTTAAAAGGAGTTTTATTATAAGATGCCTTCAATTGAAATATTAACATTCATACGCGCTGTTTATGTACAGATTTGTGAGTAAACCCTCTTTTTGAATGAGGCCCAATGTCCCCAACACAAATGAGGACATAGAAGGGGACGCATCCTATTATTTATGGTTTGAACACTGGTGAGGAGACATTTTATATCCGTGATGTGTAGCTGAAGTTTAAAGGGCCTGTTATGAGTTTCTGTGTTTTTTAAATCATGTATGTTTTTGAAAATAATTCTTTAAAAACATAACTCTCCACATCCATCCCCCACAGAGATCTCTGGATTTCCGTGAGTCCCGTGAGGCGGAGCCCCACCCTCTCTGGGAGTACCCATGTCGCGCTCTGACCCGGTCCACAGCGGCCATGACCTTCGACTTCACCCGGTGTATCCCTCAACAGCCAATCAGCAGTCAGGGCTCGCTGCCGTTCATAAGGTACTGAGTTTTCCCAGGAACCACATACCAAAGTATGAAAGCTGGCTTATTCTCAGGCAGGGGTATTCAATTATAATTCAAGGAGGTCCAGTTAGAGAGAATTTCCTCATGCAAACATCTGGAACATCACAATAATGTCTAACTTGATTTAGTGCCATAATTATTTAGGTAAACAGTAGACAACAACTGACACTTCAAAATAAAGAAAGTTCAATTGAATAATACCTCAACAATATTTATTGTCAGTTTTCAATTTTAACTGGATGAATTATAAATAATAAATACTATAGTACTTCATTTTAGAAAAATTAATATAACTGAATTGTCCTGCAGCTTCAGTTCATTCAGTGTGAATATTATATTATCCTCATCTTCTAAAAAGAGAACGTTGTGGACTTTGGACTTTATCTGTGGTTATTAAACCACTTGTTTCCTCTCAACATTATTGTTGGACAGTGAATTCATGTGTTAGGATTCTGATCATATTGGGCTCTTAGATTGTTTATTTTCTGTGACTTTATTTCGGATGTGAGTGGGTACGTTTACTAAAAAGACTTGTGCTTTGTCTCGTAGTGGAGCGCCACGTCTCAATATATATGAGACATACTGGTTTTGAATGAACATATAAGAGTGTCCATTCTTGGTTGAAGACTCTGGTCTCTCAGTCCACTTTCCTCTGTTTGGAGAAGTCTGTGTGCTTCCTGGACCGCTGAATAAGGGCAGTAAAGGCTGGAAAAGCTGCGCCGGTTAAAATAGAAGCGCTCCGTAAAAATTAAATAATTCTCAATTATCCATCGGTTATAAGTCCAGGGTCCAGATACCACGGCGTCTGGGTGCGGATCCGGACCCTGGTCCGCCTATTAGTGAGCCCTGGTCTAAGGGTTACAGTAGAGTTAAACAGCCTGTTTGAATGTGTTTCAGGAATGGTCGTTGCCATGGTGTCGCGCTGTGGATGGAATATCACCTCACCGCTGACATCACTGTCACTGCAGGTCTGATTGGACCAATCAGTGAGCAGGTATCCACATCTCCTTAACAGCCTTAGTTGTCTGTCTTTAACCGTCAAACCAATTGCGTCAATTGTTTTTTTGACAATGTTTTTTCTGTGCCTTCCTCACAGGGCGAGTGCGAGTGGAGTCGACACAGGAAACAGGGAGTGTATTTTCTCAAGTCGCCGTGTGAGAGCTCAGACGACGGCAGAGCCGCAGTGTCTTACAGCTTCACCTTTGAACCCGGTCTGGGAGACATTAAGATGGACTTCAGCGTGGAGGAACAGTGATGAACTGACTCTCGAGTAATGTGCCTTTACCTCATGTCGCCGTTTTTATTTTTTTATATCGAATGCACATTTTAACATCTGTGGTTCGGCCAATATGGTGTTATTGTTCTGACTCACTATCTGAAACATGACATTCAGGGCTTCCCAAAAGCAGGTAGCAATTGTACAATAAATGATTCAACAAATTCAAAATGTGTGTGTCACTAACTGGCTGATAGATGTTCTGTGGGTCAGTTTGCAATTAGGGGAAAAAGAAAAAGAACCGGTCACCTGCGTCGCAAAGCCAAAATGTGTTACTGAAATGTTGATATATGAGAATGTAACATCTGGGGACTATTGGCCATGTTCGGTTAAATAAATGTGTTGCCTATAAACAGAAGTCTCGCTTTAGTTTATTGTATTAAAATGAAACTCAAAAATATCATTCATAATTGACAACAGCAGGAGTCAAAGGCATCACAATCTGCACTGGTGAATCCCAGAGGAAACCAGTTGTAATTTCAAAGCAGAAGTGTCTCACTGAGTGGACAAACGGGCAGAAAGTGTCTCCGGGGTGGATGGGGAAAAGAAAAGGAATGTAAAATGTTGAGCGGGGGTAGCATGTGTGAAGTCCAGTGTTTTAAGCGTCTGTCAGCGTCTTCTTGTCCAGCACGATCTTCTCCCCCGGTTTAAACGCTGGCATCCCCATGTACGGGCAGCTGGCACATCGGAACGCATCGCCGAGGTAACACTGCCACAAGTAGAAATCATTGAAATTGTTATTTCTTCTGTTAGGAAGAGGAGATATGGAGTGAACATATAACTAAATATACTCACACTTCCACAGGCTGATTTTGGTAGATTAGTCTTCTGGTTTCCTTTACTTTCCTCCAGCTCCTCAGCAAGACCACACGTGCTGCACACAGGTGCAACATTTTTATATTAAATGCTTTCCTAAGCTCAGATAAATGTACTAAATGTAAAAAAAAATTTGAAAGCCCGGCTCCTTCTGTTGTAGCGTGTTTTCTGTCTGTTGTGCACGGTGGAAACTCTTTACTGTCCGTATGCATTGATTTGGTTGCAAATGAGTTTCCCTACTGGGGATTAATAAAGCTTTCTAATGTTATCGAGCTGCGACCCAACAGACCCACAGCATGCTTTGGCCTAAAGGTTTAAATAACAGCTGTTGGGTGAACTCACCAGTTCTTGCAGGCTTTCTTCTTGGTGGCTCCTTCTCCACACGTGGGTGCTTTAAGAGAAGCTGGGTCTGGCTTCTTCAAGTCATCCTCATCCAGCAGAGCATCGGAGTCCACCAGGTCCTAGAGAGAAGGGCAACCAAAGGGATGAGTAGGATTCAGTAATTATAGGAAGTACAGTGTTCAGAAAGACGTGTGCTTGATACTCCCAATAACAAATATATATGTAAGTACAGTGGTGTATAAAGTACTCAAAAGCCATACTTGAGTAAAAGTAAAGATACCTTACTGGAAAACTACTCCAGTAAAAGTCACCTATTAGAATACTACTTGAGTAAAAGTCTTAAAGTATCTGATATTTATTGTACTTAATATCAGAAAATTACTTTTGATACTTAAATGTACTTAAGTATTGAAAGTAAAAGTACAAGTAAATGCTGTTAATAAAAAAGCAAAGGGTCAGAATTATGAAGTTTATTCTTTTAAGTGCTGTGGCCACCAGGACCAAGGACATGGAGCTGTGTTGACAATAATTGGGTTGGCTGTGATCCATCCAGGAGCAACAATGTTCAACATAATATATTGTACATAAGTATACTTTTGCATCTACTATGAACTTATCATCATAATTCTCCGTAAAGCAATATGACACTATGAAGGAGTTGTAACAGTGCGTTTATAAGTATGCTCATTCCGACTAGAGGATGTAGAGGGAAAATGCATAATGTTGTGTTCAGCAAAAAATATCCACTTGATGCATCAGGTCAGTGTTGTGAGAAAGGACACCTGCCTTGTAAACTCCTATGGGCCTGATTTGATCACAATAGGCAAAGGTTTTGCTCAAGCTGAATCTGCAATTGGGCGACTGCTACCATCATAATTCCATCTGATCATCCACAAAATATCTGATCATCCACTCAAATATCAAAACATGATCAATACTGAAGCAGCACCGAAAGTAACAACCCAGTCATTACTTGAAACTGAAAAATGTCCTGTTCATCTTCAAAAGAAGTTTTTCAAAATTGCGAGAATTCCGTCTCGTTCTTCTTGGGCTGAAGACTAGTCCTGCGATGCTAAATAGCCTTTCACAGGCCGCTGAGGCAGGTAGAGGTGTGTTCAGCTTCACAGACAGCTTGCGCACAGCTGGGAAGGATTTCCCCAATGCTAACACTAATGCTAACACTAATGCTGCGCTCTCGCGGCTCCTGTCAATCCTATGGTGTGGTGGCTAGCTATAGCTAACGTTAGCCAACTAGTGCTGCACCACTGTCAACACTTCCTCAGCTCACTAACTCGCTAGCGATCCACGGGTGTTGGTCTTCGTCACCACCGTCGTTTGTTGCGGGAGTAGCAGGTGCTTCCATTTGTGCTTCCATCATGAAATCTGTCATCGTAGAGTGGAATTCTGCTCATGTAGTCGCTCGCTAGCTATAGCATATAGCATCCTGGGCATCACTGGAATCAAAACACCGCGGCTTTTAGAGCACTTGTTTGCAATTGCGCATTAACGTGATTAACCAATGATTTAACTTGCAAGCTAGGACCACTGATTCGCCAAACCTGCTTGTTGCAGTCTCTGTTCCACCACAGTCCCCGACGTTGGTCTCATGATTCATTTTGTTTCTAAAGATAGATTTGATTTTGTAGCGAGAAACGAAGGTTTCAGGGGAAATGTATCGGAGTAAAAGTATCAGTTTTCTTTGCAAAATGTAGTGAAGTAAAAGTAAACAGAAATATAAGTAGTAAAGTAAAGTACAGATATACAAAAAAAACGACTTAAGTACAGTAACGAAGTATTTCTACTTCGTTACTATACACCACTGTGTAAGTATATATACACTGGAAAAGTGTATATATACCCCAAAAGTTAAAATTTCGTTGTTTTCCCTGAAAACATACATGAAATGAGTTTAAATAGGAAGAAATGTCATTGACAAAGTTTGAAATAATGATTTTTAATTTAAATAATACTTTTCAAATAATCCTCCATGTGCAGCATGTACAGCCTTGCAGACCTGTGGCATTCAAGCTGTCAATTTGTTGAGGTAATCTGAAGAGATTTCTCCCCATGCTTCCTGAAGCACCTTCCACAAGTCGGATTGGCTTGATGGGCACCTCTTGCGTACCATACGGTCAAGCTGCTCCCACAACAACTCAATAGGGCTGAGATCCGGTGACTGCTGCTCTATGAGAGACAGAATACTAGCTGACTGCTTCTTTGCTAAATAGTCCTTACATAGTCTGGAGCTGTGCTTTGGAAATTGGTTCTTTGTTTTTGGCCATTTTGAGCCTGTAATGGAACCCACAACTGCTGATGCTCCAAATACTCAACTAGTCCAAAGAAGGCCAGATGTATTGATTCTTTAACCAGCACAACGGTTTTAAGGGTTTTCTGATGATCGGTTATTCTGTTGAAATGATCAACTAGCAAACACAATTTACCATTGGAAGACAGGACCTCTGTACGCCTATGTAGATATTTAATATCAAAATCAGCTGTTTACAGCTACAGTAGTCATTTACAACATTAACTGTCTACACAATATTTCTGATCAATTTGATGTTATTTTAATGGACAAAACATGCTTTTCTTTCAAAAACAAGGGAATTTCTAAGTGACCCCAAACTTTTGAACGGCAATGTATATAAACTGCGGTAACATGCGGCAGAGTGCAAAACCGCGATACAGTCAGCTGCCGTCTGACTTCTGATGCTCTTAAAGCAGTAATATTATGGTATGGATGACCTCAGAGAGATGGGAACCATAGTTTTGCACTCGGCCGCTCACATAGTCTTGGAAAAGGAGGAGTACTCGGCTGATTGCAATCTGCAACTTGGCCACTAAATCCCACACACTGTCCGTGACATGTGTGACTGTGGAATGTCAGGTGGTGCGCTGCGGTCCACTTTTGAGCTGGCCACACTGTATTTAATGATACAGAATCCACAACTCACCACATCATCATCGTCCATGTCGTTGGCTGACAGTGTCCACATTTTGACAGCGTTGGGATCCAGAGCTGGTTTCTCTGCTGGAACCACAGAAGTCAATTTACACAAGTAAATTGAGTGATTGCCTCACATACCACCATAAAAAAACACACATACCGATGTTGACAATAGACAAGAAACTGAGAACAAAAAGTATTTTTGAAGAAATCTGAATATTTGTTCACAAATCTTACTCTGTGGTATGACCTCTCAAATCAATAACCTTTAATACTTTAAGCTCACCGCTGATTGACCTATAAAACGACTCATTTTGTGATAGATCACATCAATTTGCAATTCACAGATTAGCGTTATACAATAGATAAGGGATAACATCCGCTATCAGTTCCTGCATCTCGTGCTTGTGAAGCTGTGGACCAAGTTTAAGGCCTGTTGATTGAAATGATCTATAAACTATAAACCCCAGAGAGCAGAAATTATAATACTGCTTCACAAAGACGCACATACACACGTGGACAAAACTGTTGGTACCCTTCCGTTAAAGAAAGAAAAACCCACAATGGTCACTGACATAACTTGAAACTGACAAAAGTAATAATAAATAAAAATGTACTGAAAATTAACTAATACAAATCAGACATTGCTTTTGAATTGTGGTTCAACAGAATAATAAAAAAAAAAAAACTAATGAAAATGACACATTTGTAGAGCCAGGTTTGTCATTTCATCTTACCTTTATCCAACAATGTGTGTGATTCGAGAGGTCATCATGCTTTTTCTTAACCTTTTGTGGTCTAACGGAGTGTTCTTGACCATTATGAGACATTATAGTTTGGACAGAATCTGACTGGTGGTTTCAGAGGCATCACATGTGACAGACCAGAGCAAATGTCCCAACAGACTCCGAGTGGTCTCCTTCAATTTAACATGTGTGGACAAAAGAAAACGCTCAGAACAAACAGGAAAACTGCTCATAAACCTACCTGGCTTTTTCCCGAATGAAAGTTTAATCTGGCTGGATGATCCCACCTCGAAGGTAGGTTTGGAGGCAGATATGCGGACTCTAGACAGAGTGTTTCCTTGGTAACCAGTGGCCGTCCTGAGGGAGCTCAATGCCTCGGGACTCAGTTCTGCTTTACTGACCTGGATGGGGAATGAAGCAAGAGGTTCGATGGGTCAAAAGGGAGACATTTTATAACGGGATGTCTCTGGTGCTGATGTTTACGTTTTAGGTCTTTACGCTCTTTGTGTGTGTGTGTGTGTGTGTAGCCACTCAAGCACCTCCGTCACGGACATGAAGCCTGACAACTTCAGAGCTGACAGCAGCTTCTCTGCAGTCTTCACACTCTGCGCCTCAGCTCCTGACACACCGAAAGAAACAAGTCAAACACACTGTGACACAATCAGAGTCACATCCGTATCAGTGCTGCCCAGTGACCTGGTGGATAAAGACACCTGTCCTAGGTTGATTTGTTTTACTTTGATATGTTAAGGGGATTATATCTGTGTTGCATTTCTAGTGTACTTTGCCATTATAGTGGCATCAGAGGACTTTTACATGTATGTAAAAGAAGTTTGCATTCACCTGTAACTGCTTCATCCAGAACTAGCTTCCCACCAGGTTTGAGCACTCGAGCCATTTCAGCCAGAGTCTCTGAGCTGTGGATGGAGGAGCTGTCAGCCAGGAGGCAAGAAAGCACCCAGTCAAAGGTGGACGCTGAGTGGGAGGCTGCGGAGGGGAGAGGATCGTTTCACTACTGACTTTGTGTTCATGCTACCAGGATACATCACAGCATGTGCTGTAACGTTGTGGTGATAACACATTATTTGATTCATAAAGCAAGCGTGTTGGATCACTCACAAAGCAATAATCTCTCCATGTTCTCCACTGACACATGGCAGCCAGCACCAACAATGCCACCCAGTTCCTCTGCGTACTGCTTCAGGGCTGCTGGTGCTGAGGGCTGGGCCCAAACCAGCAGTACCTTGTCGCCTGTTCTGATGCCGAGCTCTGCCATGATTTTCTGAATATCTCTGTCCGTCACTGGATTATCTAAAAGCGAAAAAACGTGTACGTTAACTGGAAATGATCCAACCACCACAATGAACCAAACCGATAGCACAGTAACGTCTCGTCATAACATTATAGATTATAAGAATAGGAATAAGAAGGTCTAAATACAACCGTGATTGTGACAGGCCGTTGTAAATACTGTTACAATATTTAAAATACAATGGTATTAAATGAAAGGAAACGGCAGGTTCTCTCGAACGTCAACGTTAGTTTTATTGGCAAGTCATTCCTCTATAACGTTGCTTCATAGTCAAGAAATGTGGTCGTTTATTCCAGCTTTAGTTCTAAAATGTAACGTTGAAAGGGTTAACCCAGCTAACTACTAGTTAGCGTGTTAGCTTGTTTGTTGACATAGATGAACTGAAAAGCATAGGTCATGTAACGTAAGTAGCGTGACGCAGAAAACGCCGGTGCTTATCATAAGGCATGCTTTTAAGTCCAGTACACGGCTACCCGCTAACAAAATATACTTACACTTTTGGATGATTGTTCTATAAAGTATTTTGTGGTTAAATTACTGAAATACATGAAAATGTCAATCATATGTACTAACTTACCTAACCGATAGCTTGATGAGAGCTTCAGTATGCGTTTCCGGTTTGTTTTTTCAAAATAAAATAATTGCTAATGTGTTGTAACGTTTGCCCATTCAAAGTAACGTTAACAGGTGAAACGTAGTAGGCTATATATTATAAGAATCACATTAATTCATTCAGTCACAAAATTGGTGCACTGTTATTGTTGTTTCTTTTCATTTATACCTATAGAAAGTATTTTTCATGCGTTTTAGTTTGAAGGCGACATCTCTGTTTTTTGGTCTCTTGCCAGCTTGATGTTATGTATTTCATTGAGTCGCACTAAAGTGACGCAGCTGTTCCAAAAAGAAACTTACAACGCAGTGCAGCTGAACATGGCGGCGCTGCTGAGAGGTCTACGTGCTGGAAGGGCACTGCGGGGGCTTGGCAGAGGTGAGACGGGACTGCTGAATTGTTGTTGTTGTTTCGTGTTAGTAAGAGACTGCCTGGGAAATTATTCATGTAGCCAATGTCCATTTTTTCGGTTATGTGTTGCATGAAGTGGAAACGAGCCAGTGTTTGACGTTAGCTATCCGTGCCAAAGTCACTTGTCACTGGCAGTGATAATGAAGGACATAAATGGGCTGTGGCTTTTGAAACTAAATTATTAGCAGTATAATTGTTGGTTGGGATGGTACTACGTTTTTTTTTTTTCAGCCCTGAATATTTAGGAGTCTTCTATCTGGTTATGCAAACTGTCAAAGTCTGCTTCACCTAAACTGGCTATATTTAGCTAATATTGGATGTTACTTTTTGAAAGTACAACAAGTACTTGTTGCTGGCACTGAGATACACTGTGAAGTAATACACTAGTAAATACATACGTGGCCTGCCAGATTTGGCATTGTTGCACTTGTTCCTATAATGCATAATCTCATCCTGTTAAGGTAATTATTTTTACCATACACTGGTAATAGATGTATTTATTTGATAAGCAATAATTGAAGGATTTAAGTGCCCACCTGATTGTAATGTCATGATGTCATCTGCGGACCAAATCCTGTGGTAAAAACAGAACTTCCGCATACGAGAATCTGCAAACTCTATACAGTTGCATTCAAGTTTTCTATACAGTACAAATGCTTTGTCTTGTATGTGTGAAGAAGGTCTATGACCCAAAAGCTGCAATAGTCCGTGCGTGTAGCAGTGTGCTGGTGTTCTTTCTTGGACCAGGTGTTTTCTGCAAGAGAAAAGCTGATAAAAGATTACAGTGAAGGATTATGATATAACGTTAGGTGGTGGAGAAAGTGCCTGAAGCAACAGTCACACAGATTGACACAAGGTGCAACAGTTTAAGTCCCAGTGTTACTTGAAACAGAGTGCAAAGTCCTAATATTTTTGGCCATAAATGTACGATATAAATGTGACATTTCATCATGGGGTTTGGTCACATTTCTCCCCAAACCGAATCCTTAGAAGCTCATGACTATATGTCTGTTCACAGTGGTTGCTGCATCAACAGCAACGAACCTCCAGAGCGGCGGCCTGAGACAAGGCTTCCACCGTGCCGCGCTAAGGCTTCAGGATGAATCCAAATCTGACAAATACCCTTCATCCTCGTCCTCAACCTACCACGAGCAC
>NW_022280278.1:0-12133 GCF_004355925.1 Anarrhichthys ocellatus
GGATGCTTTAGGGCGGGGCTACACAGTGATTGACAGGTCTCTACCATTGTGTTGTCCGGTCTGGGGGTTGTCCGAGCTTTTGTCTTACAGCTTCAACCGTTTAGTTAATTGTAAGATTGTAAGAAGTCATAATTTTTAGTGCTGGGCAAGTTAACGCGTTAATTTCGCATTAACGCATTCATTAATTAACGCCGGCAATTATTTTATCGCGCGTTAACGCATTTTTTAAATTTATTATAATTTTTTTTTTTTTTTATTGAAAGACAAGAGACACTACATATACATAACAACAAGAGGATGACAAGAACAGTGGGATAAAAGCCAGCAAACATCCTATAGTCAGTTATGTGTGTGTGTGTGTGTGTGTGTGTGAACGTGTGTGTGTCATTGAGCCTTTTGAGATGAAAAAAAAAAAAAAAAATAAAAAAAAATAATAATAATAATAATAATAAAAAAGCAACAAAAAAAAAACAGGTAAGTATTTTTAATTTATTATTATTGTAACAGACTGTCTCATGTTTATCATTTTGTATTGGAGATATGCTGTCCCTTCAGGGTTGCCGTAGAGAAAAGGAGACTTCCCCTTCTGGTCGGGGGCGGGGGGCAGAAATAAAGAGAGAAGCTGCACCAGCTGTTGCTCTCCCTGGAGACTACTGGACATCGCTGCGCTAAAGTCAGCAGACACTCAGATCTCCGTGGTCAACTCAGCAGACACTTACATGTTAGTGCACCTATATGCTGAAATTCACGGTAAACGCATTCAAACGGCACAGATCGGGAGCGAGCGAAGGACTTTGAAAGTTAGCGGAAAGATTAACGTGAGACAACATCCGGTTTCTTCAGACGAACATCCGGTTTTTAGAATAAGATGCCAACAAAGTATGAATTATATTCACATTAAGTATAAAACATGCTACCTGCATCTCGTGAACCAAATGTTATTGCCCTTTTGTTCATATAGCAGTACTTTTAAAATAAAAGTGCGCAGTACAATACTTTTGAATTCATTATTGAACTTTGCCATAACAATGAGATTAATCGCAAAAAATCCTAGCGATTGATAGATTTAAATCGCGATTAAATATTTTAATCGTTGCCCAGCACTAATAATTATGTCTTATTCAGCATTCGGTTGTACTTAGCTCCACCCTCTTGTGTACCTTCTGATTGCAAAGACAAAAAGATGGCTACAGCCAGAATCTGAGATAAGGACATCCAACAACCAAGACATGGCAATGGCTTTAAGTTGTTCCTGTTCCGATTTGAGGGTCCTGGGACAGAGGATGTCACGTGTTAAAGTACAAAATAAATTGAATTCAATTGATGTCTTTTTTTTTTTTTTTCCATTATCCAAACCGCTTATCCTATTCAGGGTCGCATATAGAGACAGACGCTCACATTCACACCTACGGGCAATTTCGAGCCGAATCGCCCGGGAACGGGGATGGAACCCAGGCCCCTCTGCTGTGAGGTGACGGTGCTAGCCACTACACCAACGTGCAGCCCTCAATCACGAAAAGTTAATGTTATGTTTTCTGCGCTCGCCCATGAATGTTAGACAAATGACCAGAGACTCCCCCTCACCACCATTGATGGAAAGCAGATGAAACTTTCGTTCATATTCAGTTTGAGATCCGACATCTTCATTTCAGATCCCATTTCCTCACCGTGTTGCTCCATTTCTTGCTGACTTCTTCAAAGACGTCGTAGAGCCGGTCAATCTCCTGGACGGCATGACTGGGATCAGAGTGCAGAGGAACCAGAATAAATGTCTTGATCGCTGCGGGACAAGAAGAAGGAAGAAAGGGAAGGAAAACAAGAACAGGAAAGGAAAGACAGAGGAAGGGTAAAGGTCAGTCATGTACACCACTGTTGAAGTCTGTAATCACCTGTTATATTGATGTTTGTCTTTTTACAATAATAACTATTCTAGCAGATAAAAATGGAATAATTCAGACACCAAAGTTTTTGTTCAAATGTGAAATAGTTTTTGTCCCCAAAAGAAGAAGAATGAACTTTCCCACAGTGTTACATGACGGATGGTGAAAACTGTTTCTTGTTGAATTAGTTTCGTTATTGAACTCTATTTTTGCACGGTCTGTTAATTCCAGCTTGTTCTAGGATGCTTTTATTGTGAAACTCTTGAGACTGAAACAGGAAGTTGTTCCTGTTTAAATCTAAGCTTCCAGTTTCTTTAACCATTGAACTGTGTTTTGTTCTCCATCTACGAAACTAAATAACATCTTTTGTTAAAGAGGCTTTCTCCAGGACAAAAGCATCAAAGACCATTTCGCTATAGGACGTCGTCCTCACACATCTGACTGGACGCAATCAAGCTCAGTGGCAGAAGGCTACTAACTCTGGTGTACATCATACATTAGAATGCGTGACCTATACGAGGCGTTTCTGTAGATGTGTCCACCCCCTGGACCTCCTGTACACAAATCTTACTGTTTGTCTCGCTAAACAACGAGTTCTGTTTTGTGTCGACTCACCGGTTTTCTTGCTTTGGAACTGAACGGCGAACGGCTGTCTGACGAAGGCATTTTCTTTTTGGTACTGATGCTGTCCCGTCACGTTCACATTCTCCATCCTGTTTTGACAGAAGAAGAAGAAGAAGAAGAAGAAGAAATCATATTCACCAGATTCACCGGCAGCAGAAGAAGAGAACTGCAGGTAAAATGTTACTTATTCATTTACTTTAAGAACATCACTAAATAAATATCTATTTCATATTTTATCTGACTCTGATCTGACTCCCAGACACACTGGAAGGATTTTCTTGTGATGTCTTTTCATTGATTGTCATTATAGTATTGTAATTCATCCCACAGGCTGGGAGACTATCCAGGTGTGTACAGGTGTGTCTCTCCTGCAGGACTGGCCCTGTGTCTTACCTGTAGATGAAAATGTAACGCTGCATGTCGTCGGGAGACTTTCCCAGACTCTCACTGGACACCGACTGGTAGGTGTACTCGTCATACCTCAACACAACACATGGACAAAGAGAAACAGTTGATTGCTGAAGTAAAGCAGGAAGTCAGCGCTCAAAACAGGAAACAGTCCCACAGGGGTTGGGGGGGGGGGGGTTATATGTTATTTCACTTCTATTTCAGGCTTTTTTTGTTTAAAAGTTCAATGAGTTACACTCACAGAATAAAAAAAACAAAACTGAAATGAATCATAACGAATAAAAGTAAAATGTATTTTCCACAAAGATATTGTGTGTAGGTGTGAACTTTTGTGTGATAACACCCACCTGAAATATGACCAAACCTAAATCCTGATCTCAGATTCATATTTAAAGCAGGACCATCAACCCGGGATAACGTAGCTTTCATCCAGCTGCTCTTCATCGGCATGAGTTAGTGAACAGCTCAGCATTAAAGGAGCCGAGCTGGACAGCCCCGAGGTGGAACGCAACTACATCTTGTATTTTTGTACTTTTTACTGCACTACAGTCATCTGACAGGTGGTAGTTACTTTGAGCGTAAAGGATTGATAAGATTACAAAATACAACATATTGTTAAAAAAAATGAACCAGTAGTTGCTGACTGTTTTGGCTTGTGACCAATTACAAAGAAATGCCTGTAATAATCAGGAACACTTTCTTGTGTCTAGTTGTCTTGTTTCAGATGTTGGCTGTTCCTCCAAAGAAACATTTCTCACAATAAACTTCTCACATGGTCTCTGGCATTAATCATCTCACGGGGCCTCACATTTATCTAGTGACACTTTGGAGGGGCCCGAACCCTCGGTTGGGACCAACTGGACTAAACCAGCGGACTGGATATAAAGTGGTTTTAACTGGCTCCACCTGGAGCAGCTACAACAGAAACATAGATGTTTCCGCATTAACCATCTAATAATGTCACATAGAATCAGATATCAGTCCCAGGAGACTTTTTACTAAACAATGACTCAATTGTTTCATCGGAGTACTTCTTCCACCACTGGGGCAGCCCAATGGCGTGTTTGACAAGACATTTCCCACGGATCCACACATGCACAACAACCTCTGTCTATGTAGGAATCATGCTTTTTATCACATGTGGATCTATGGCCTTTACCTTCAGAATGGTCCCAGGGACAACAATGGACATGCATTTGTTCGGTAAGACGAGCACTTGCAAATCCCACGTTTCCATTAGCGTAGCCGACTAGCTAAAATCTACGAGCAGACCGAAACCAGCCACCAGAGATAGCAAATAAATCATATCCCGACAAATCAAATGGAGACAGAATTAGATTGTTCAATGTTGGACATCACCAGAGAGAAAGCAGCTACCTGCTGAGAAAAGCAAGCCTTGTTCCAGTCATGTCATTGGGGTTAAATTGGGTCATTTCTAAGGTGGAGCCAAAAAATGGTGTACATGTACCACCATCATTAAATGTACTTTAGAAATGATTATGTTTTTGATATTAGGAGTATGGTATATAGTAGAATTAGTACTTGACAGACAAATAGAAACAAATGGAAGTGTGGGTGTTAAGTATCATTTCAGATTACTTTCGGTTATATAGTCCAGTAAAAGTACATACGAGTATTATCCTCAATATGCACAGTATTTATAACATCTTATAATACACCTTTTTTTCAAAACTGTTCATCCACAAACATCAAACAAATGTAGGACACTTTCTAATCTCCCCGCCATTCCTGCTGTGAACTGTAAGAGAAGTCTGTTCAGTAAAAGTCTTTCTGCTCCACCTCAGTGCAGGTTTACATCTCATCAGCCTCACCAAAACGCATTCAGCATAGGTTTGTGAGTTCTGATCTAATCCGTTACTTGATTATATTAGTTCAGCGTCTGCCGTTCCTGGATGTGGTGTCCCTCTAGGCTTCGTACTTGGTCCACTACGTTTCTATATGTGCATGCAGCCGGTAACAGCCTCAAGAAATGTGACAAACATTTTCACTGTTTCGCTGACGACACTCAAATCTACGTGTCTGTTCCCAGCTTTGGAAACACCAAAATGTTGTTTGTTCACAACATGACATGAGATTGTACAGATAACTGTATTAATGTATATTATACTGATATTTCTTGAATAGTCAAATATATGAACTGAATTGTGTGTATAGTATGTAAACTGTTTTGTATAATACCCGTTGGCTCAATCATGGCACAATTAAATGCATTATTATAGAAAACATATATCCCAATTTAACCCTTTCATAATTAGGTGCAACACTTTATTTTGGTAAATCTGCTCAGTTGACTCGTCCAGTCTTATCTGTTGAGACAGATGTCAGCCGAAGTGTTGCAGAGTTACTGTAACAGCACCTACACAGAATAAAGTGTTGCCTATAGAGTGCTGCAGAGATGAGCCAGAAAACCCTGAAATGAGCATTTTTGCCTCGTCTCGAAGTCACTGGGTTGTTATTTTTATGTCGTTTTTGTTTGGACGACTGAAATAAGGTCCGTCATTCACAAAGCTTAAGAGATATACGTTTTTGTTTTACGATATAAAATACGTGAGTAAATGCCCCAGTGGTGACTTTTGCAGCGTTCATATGTCTAGGTGGACGCCAAGTGGCTCAATGAGACTACAGAGGTCGTTAGTGACATTAAACGTCATAACGCCGAACACAGAAACTCATCTACTCACTAATCCGCCTTCACAGCCTCGTTGTGTTTATAGTTGCTCTCTTGAAAACCATATTTTCCAATTCATAACCAAGTATATTTATTGTTATTTCACAATCTTAAGCTTGTTTAAAACTGCAACCATAGAGGAGCGTCATAGTGTGACGCATAGAGCTACCCCACATGACGCCAAGGGGTCCTGAGCAAGTGATGAGTTGGTTAATGACAACCACTTGGTCTCAACGTTGAAGTCATGTGACCGTGCGTCGAGTTCGTCTTTAGCCTAACGTTAGCTTTCTACTTCTGGAGATTCTACTCGAGCTTCAACAATCATAAAAGTGGTGTTAACTTGTGAAGATTATCTTGCAGAAGATAATGTGTAAGTAGCATTAATGCTTATTTGCCAGAGAGCTTATTTTTGTCCGTAACGTAATAAAAAGAAGTCAACCCTGCAGCACTCTATTGTTACAGGCAGTAAGGTTAGCAGAGAGGGTCAATAAAGGAGACCGAGATGATTAATAGTGATTAGATGATGTTATACATGCTCATAGAATCCACTGTACCTGTCAGTGTCCCTGTTGGAGGCAGACAGCAGACACACAATGATCACCATATTGTATTAATATACATGGTGCGGTTACAGCAGTGTCAGTATTACTGGCTGAGTACCTTTTACAAGTCTTTTCGTTTAGTAGGAGACGTTTTGTCAGCATTCAAATAGTCAAACATGAGAGAGAATTTACATTTGATGCTGTTGGCAAAGTCCCATTTAAAGACTTTTGTTGTTGAATGAAGAAGTATTTTATAAAACAAGTGTTTAGTACTTTCATCTGTTCTCTGAACGCTGCAATGAACAAGGACTCTGTATGTTGTGTTGTTTTTGAAAGACTGCCGTTTACTGGAACTGACTTGGTTGGTAACAGTCTAATTAATGAGGCTCTAACATGTGTTAATGAGGTGAAAGTCATAATAAATGAATCATTGTGAATATGAACCATCAACCAAGAACAACTTCATCTTTTGTGAAACAAAGTCAAATAAATTCTTACACCGTCTATTAGGTCTACACAGTCTACAGACCTCCAGACTAGAGGCCTCCAGTCTACAGACCTCCAGATTTACAAACTTCCAGACTAAAGACCTCGAGACCAACATACCTACAGACTATAGAACTACAGACATGCAAGCTACAGACCGACTACAGACTACTGACCTCTAGACCTTCAGAATTACAGACTACATACCTACGGATTAACATATTTTGTTAGAGACTACATAACTACAGATTAATAGATTTAAAGATTTGCAGACCACATACTACAGACCACATACTACAGACCTACAGACCAACTGTCAGTACCAGAGAGAAACAGGGAAAAGCAGTGAGTGTGATCTGGTTCGGTCATTTTCTCTGTACCTGTTGAGAGAAGCCAGCAAAGTTGTGATGGCTCCAGAATCCATCACATTCTGCAGGAGACAGATATCACAGCGAGACACAATCTGCACACAGAGAGACAGGAAGAGGGACGGACAGACAGACAGATTAATGCATTGGACCACTGGTTTCTATTTTGAGTTAGGTTCAATGAAAACCGACTCCATAACATTAGTTTTTAGATGTTGTGTTCCAGGACAGCAGGAGAGACTTATTTGTCTTAGAATCCCGTTAAAAAACATCAGGATCTAGTTTGACTTTTCAGTAAGAAAAGTATCTTCTTGTCTTTTTAAATGAACCGTCTTCAAAGAGTTTATCTCCAATAACGACCTCCTCGTCCCCCGACAGTCACCTCTCCAGGATGAATGTAATGTAGTCAAAATAAAAACACATTGGGTCCTGAAACCGATAAACAATATCTGTTTGCCTTTTGTAAGCTGAAATATTATCATCACAGTAGCAGAGTGTGTGTGTGTGTTACCCGTTTCACAGTGTGTAGCACTCTGGAGTTGGATGCTTTCGCAGAGTCAAATCTCTCCAAATTGTAGGCGCAGATCTTGAATTCTGAAGCTGCGACTACCTCGACCGACAGGGTGAAGAAAGAGAAGAGGAGGAGGAGAGGAAGACGAGGAGAGAAGGACCCCATGGTTGGACTGTGGAGAGAACAAAAGACACACGGTGTCAATGATGTGGTTAGAAGTACAAAATAACATGAAAAGTTATGAAGTTAAAAGGTTTTTCCGGAACTGAAGCGTGGCTCTGAGGACAGACAGAGGGTGTCGTATGCAGTGATACAGATCGTAGAGCGCTTCAGGCAAATTTGTGGTTTTGGTCTAAATAAATCAAATGAACTTGACTTAAAGTGACAGTGAGGAACGTTTACCTGGTTCTGAACCAGTCTCAGTGTAGTCCTGATCCTCTATCTGAACCAGTCTCAGTGTAGTCCTGATCCTCTGTCTGAACCAGTCTCAGTGTAGTCCTGATCCTCTGTCTGAACCAGTCTCAGTGTAGTCCTGATCCTCTATATGAACCAGTCTCAGCGTAGTCCTGATCCTCTATATGAACCAGTCTCAGTGTAGTCCTGATCCTCTATCAGACCTCCATCAGTAAAGAGACCATCAGAGAGAAGATGGTCTGTTTCTATAGAGTTATTCTTGATGCTCGTCATCGGAGCCACCGGGTCGGATTCTGGTGAAACCAGAAGAACTCATGCAGGTTCACCAGAACCTCCTTCAGCTCAGACTCCAGCAGAGACCGGTCCACCGTGGACAGACCCAGACCCTCCAGCAGAGACCGGTCCACCGTGGACAGACCCAGACCCTCCAGCAGAGACCGGTCCACCGTGGACAGACTCAGACCCTCCAGCAGAGACCGGTCCACCGTGGACAGACCCAGATCCTCCAGCAGAGAGGTCACACACCGGTGTGTGTGAATGTTTAGTGGAGGACCAGAGAGGAGTCACTCAAGATATAGAACTGGAGAATGTACAGAAACGTGTTTTTTGTGGATGAAGGTTTTATTTGTCAGCAGCTCACACTGATCAACATGTGCAGTGACTGTGTAAAAAGGTTAACATTGAAAATGAGACGTAAATGTTGTAAATGCTTTGACTTCTCGGTGTTCATCTCTCAGTATTTCAGAAGTAGAGCAAGCAGCAATACTACAAGTCAAAGTCATGAAGTCAAAACTTGACTTATATTTTGCGTAACTAAAAGTATAAAAATATTAGTATCAAAAAATAAGTACTAAAACTAAAAGCACTAAAAGCACTAATAATGCAGAATACTACATTTTGTATTATAAGCATGAACGTGTTAAAGTTTAGCTCATTTTAATGACTTTATATACACGTCTGTTGAATTTCCCTCTGTGATCAATAAAGTCTGATCTCAACCGACACAAACACACCTTAAGTTATTTGTTGAATATATTTTACATTATTGATCTGAACCTGCAAAGTAATTCAAGTTATGAAACAGATGCAGTACATTAAAAAGTACAATATTTCTGTCTGTGGAGCAGAAGTAAAGAAGTAGCAGAAACGGAAATATTCCTTTAAGTACCTCAAGTACTTAAGTAAAAGTACTTTCAATCCCTAGATAATGTTGACCGTTTGTTCACATGATTGAATTTTTGTATATTTGACTTTCTTCTCTACTTCATCAGGATGCTCTTTACCAAAGCATCTTCAAGAAAACACAGCTCAGACTTAGAGATGCTGGACCACCATCAGTACTTGTGTTTCTGTTATTAACAGTTCATGTCGTCTTCCTCCGTCTCGATGAACGACGATCGATTGTGTAAACATGAGGGACAAAAGACTCAGTCTCATAATGTGAATGAACTCAAACAAACAAAATACGCAGATTGTTGATGCACTAATAACACGTTCTCTTTCCTCATGCTGCAGCTGTAAAGGGTCATCTCACTGCACGTCACGTCCTTCACCCACGATGGGATTTAACGATGACCTTCAGGGATTTTAACATGTTCCCCTTTCAGGTCTCTGAAGTCCTCCACCGAGACAACACGGGGACACAAAGCGCTTCACAAACAGGAAGCGTCGAGTAAGTGGAGAACTACTCTGGCCTGATGAAACGTAAGAGATAAGAAGGCGTTCTGCAGCAGAAACACACAGCAGTGAACGTTGACAGCGTTTCTCACAGGTTACTGGTTCGACTGGTCTGACGGAGGAGCAGTGTGAGCATGCTCAGACCTGCAGGGTGAGCGACCGTACAAGCTGAACAAAACCATCACATCGAAGCAAAAACATTATTACATCAAGTGTTGGAACAAAACCACCAAGTCAACTAGAGACCAGTTTGAGCCAAACAGAGAGTAGACGTGTTGACTTTGTCCTAAAGGAGACCGAGTCAATGTCTTTAAATGTCCGTTTATTCAATAAGAAAACTAAATATTCACTTTATTATGATATAAAACAGGAACTCAGCTTTTCTGCTTTAATGATTATTCAATTATCATAATATTTAGGAATTTTCTTTTCAGATGATTGACAAGTCGACTACTCTAAAAATATGGTGACACACATTAAGAGGTGCTGCAAGATGTTTCTGAGTTAAAAGAGTATTTGATATCTAGTGACAACTACTGCAGCAGGGTCTGACAGTCTGACCCTCTCAGTCCTGGTTCTGGTTCTCCTGTGCCTCCCTTCCCTCCAGCGGGTCCAGCAATATGTCCTGGGTCTCCAGCAGCGTGGAGAAGCTCTGCTCCTGGAGGAGGAGGAGGAGGAGCTGCTGCTGCTGCCGGGAGCTGAGCTCTCCTCCTCCCTCTGGAGCTCCGACTGCAGGTCCAAGGCTGCAGGTGAAGCTGATATGGATCTGCCCACGGTGGACCGGTCTCTGCCGGAGGATCTGGGTCTGTCCACGGTGGACCGGTCTCTGCCGGAGGTCTGCTGGAGGTCTGGGTCTGAGCAGGGCCATTATTCAATCGGCGGTTCAATCCCCGGCTCCGGCTCCGCTAGTCGCATGTCGATGTGTCCTTGAGCAAGACACTAAACCCCAAAAAATGTCTCCCGTAGCTGTGCCTACGGTGTGAATGTGATAGAATCTGAACTGTAAGTCACTTTGGATGAAAGCGTCTGCTAAATGTCTGTCATGTAAAGCATTAACAATAACTCTATAGAAACAGACCATCTTCTCTCTGATGGTCTCTTTACTGATGGAGGTCTGATAGAGGATCAGGACTACACTGAGACCGGTTCAGGACCAGTTAAAAGTTCCTCACTGTGACTTAAAGATGAAGCAGACGCTCAGTCCAGCAGTGAGTCAGCTGAGACCGTTTCAGGCCTCTCAGCCGCTCCCAGGTCTGGAGGTGGAGGGACCAGTAGAGTGACTTCTGTTCAAACACGCTCAGCTCAACACATCAAGTCTGACTTCCACACACGTTCACTACGTCACCTCCAGTCATCCACCAGAGAGGAGCTTCACTTGGGTTTGACCATCACTGCTCACGGGGTTAAAGATCTGACCTGTGAGCAGCTTTGTCGGCATATATTCCATCTTTACCATCAATCATAGTTAATATTGCACTAAACTAGAACTACCGCCTCCACAAACCAGTCGAAAGTCATCGCTTCATTATTTTATCCCGTTTGATGTTTGAGTAAAATTGACATGACTACCACATGAGGTCACAGTGAACTTTGACCTCCAGAACCGAATCACTTCACATTCGTTTCAAACCTAAAGAGCGTTCCCTTCCAGGTGTTCCTCAGATTTCACCTTCATGAGAACGGACCGGACGGACGGACAACCAACAACAAGAATATGAAGTTACACTTTGAAACGTTTTTGTTTCTCCTCACTTATCTCATGAAACAGGTCACCGAGTATGATCCGATGAGTTCTCCTCACTCTACTGTGAGCAGGAGGACGATGACACTGAACGCAGCAACAACAGCAGCAACAACAACAGCAACATCTGCAGTTAATCCTCCCATCAAAGTGCAGCTCGCTTTAAAAGCTTCACTTGTCGACATGTCGCCCACACGTACGTTAGAAAACGTGGTGGAAAAAAATCCATACTTGCTTTGCGTGAGTCTTTATATGCTGAGATAAAGAACACCGAGAACCAGAGTTTGTCTTTTAAGTATTCTGTGCACAGAGAAGGTTCAATCATCACAACAGAATGCGTTCATTCTCCGTGAGGAAGAACCAGGCGAAACGGGAACGAGCTGTCTTTGGACTGGAGGAGCAGCGGTGGGGCCGATGTTACAGACGTTTTGGTCTCAGACTGATAGAAGCAATGAAACACGAGCGGCAGGACGGCCTCACACAACACGGTTAGTTATCTTCGTCTCCACACAACAGACACGGTGTTCAAGTTCAACAGAGTTCAGAGCAGAAGTACTCATGAGTACAATATACTGAGTAGAAATATATACTAAGCAAGTAGAAATATATACTACGTAGAAATGTGCTATTCCCAAAATCATCTTCTGTGAACTATTTACAACTGAATTGTGGCGTTTGACTATTTCTTTGTGATGTTTTGGCCTGACATCATGGCTCCATGACGGACTGGAGCCATCCTCACCATATCCCCCCCCCCCCCCCCCCCCCCCCCCCCCCCCCCCCCCCCCCCCCC